>NC_136374.1:1800000-1997500 GCF_037039965.1 Doryrhamphus excisus
TCAAGTTGAAAACGCTGAAAACCTCTGATTTTAAAAATCACCTACCTTCCCCACTCTGGTACCAAAACGTCTCCACGCACCAAACCAGATCTGAATGTAAACGTATCCATCAGCTGTCAAGTCCGACGTCAAGACAGATTGTTTACATATGTAAAGACGCTTGTGTGAATGTGAAAATGTGCCCAAGTTCCAACAGCCCTCAGGTCTATTAAACACACCTTTGGGTGCATGCCACACCCTATGTGAGGTTGGCGGGTAAACACGCTCACCCTCGTGCGAATCCCCACCAATTTACCTCAAGAGACCTGCATGGTTACAGGTTGACTTTCATTCATAGAATGAACAATCTTGAACAATCTTTCTGCTTCCATGTAGACATCCTGCAGCCAAGTGACAATAGTGGACCAAGTTAGTCCCAAAGAGCGTGAATTAGTGACTTAGCACCCGGGTGGGTCACTGCCTAAGATAGAACAGATTCAATCACAGTTGAAAAGCTTCCTTAAAATGAAACTAAAGACATTTCTGGGTAATAGATGCAATATATGGACAACATAAAGACTCCCAGAACATAATGGGACTCCATTAAAGCAAAGGTCAGTAACAACTCCAAGTGTCATCCCTCCATCACAGCCCTGAGAACAGTGAAAGAGATGGAGGAAACAAGCAGACTCAATCTTTAAAATCTGGCCAAGGTTGAAGATGATACCGTGGGAAAACCCACGCCCACAAGGGGAGAACATGCAAAGTCTACACAGAGATGCCCAAGCGCAGAATCAAACCCAGATTTTCCTGATTTTCTGAATTTGTGGTCAACATTCTCAGCAATCAGGCTGCACGGTGGTTAAGTGGTTGCTGAGCCATAAGACACAAAAACATCTGCTAGCCAATCAGACGTATGCGGCAATCAGAAATACGGCCGTCACTCTAAGCCAGGGGCCTCAAACACGCGGCCCGCGGGCCAAATGTGGCCCGCAGGACACTAGTTTGAGGCCCCCGCCTTGATATGAAAGTTTAATGTTTTGATATGGATACTGTATGGTATCATGTACCCAGAAAAAATTACTACGTTTGATTCATGTTCATGTTAAAGGTTAAATAACTATCCTCCCTATCCGTGTGGAAGTGGTAAGTTTTTGGCTATTTAAGTTGAAAGGAAATAACTTGAAGGCTACCGTTTAGGTCGCTAGCTCACTGGTTTGCGAGTTAGCATGTGTCTCAAGACCCTGCAGTTGCGCAATATGTTGTAAATAAAAAGAGTATAAATGTGACTATAGTCGTGTTTTGTCATGTCTACAGGGCTCTAATAATGCTTTGTTCATTTTAATCTGAAAAAAATCATTTGTCTAACCACCAA
The DNA here is from genome assembly GCF_037039965.1 of Doryrhamphus excisus. Classification (NCBI taxonomy): domain Eukaryota; kingdom Metazoa; phylum Chordata; class Actinopteri; order Syngnathiformes; family Syngnathidae; genus Doryrhamphus; species Doryrhamphus excisus. The sequence goes on from NC_136374.1 coordinate 1,801,355, forward strand.
CTATATGTGCTTTCTTAAGTTTTTATTATTATTATTATATTTATTTATTACTGATTGATTTTCTTTATTCTTGATTTGTTTATTTATTTTTCATCTTATTTTGTGTAGAAAAATAAAAGTAAGATATTTGAGAACAGTGGAATGTTTTATCAGAGTTTTTCTTGTAGAAAATTGGAACCAAAGCAAAGTTTATTTATTTTTCTGTTTTTAATAAATGCAAAAACCTGATGCGGCCCAGTCTCGCCCAGACCCTAGCTCCAGTGGCCCCCAAGTAAATTGAGTTTGAGACCCTTGTCTTAGGGTGAGTCCAGCCACTCTAAGGAGGAAACACCTTTCAGCCGTTCTTCCGGTCCCGACCCAAACCTCATGACCATAGGTGAGAGTGGGAACATAGATCAACCGGAAAATGGAGAGCTTTGCCTTCCACCATGACGGTCCGGTTCAGCCACTTTCATGAACATTGAATCCTACTTCATGGTTGGGTCTGGAACCAATTGAGGAAGAACTGTACTATACTGTACTGTACACAACTCCCTGACATGAAATAGAAGTCATTATAGTGAGGTTTGATTTCTATTTATGTATACATACATTAATCGTGTGCCATTGCAGCTATTTTGTTTGTTTTTGTTAAAGATCATTTGATCATAAGAAAAGTCCACTTTTGCGTGGAAAAGGCCTAAACCCCACCAATCAAGACATAAATCACCCGCTTGATGCCAGCTGAGACTGGATCAGCCTGTTTACATGACAAACTCCTTCTGGGTTTTTTTTCTTTCACGTTGGGTGGGGGCGACACAGGGAGAAACCATGAGAAGCCACAGAGACGAGGCTCTGGCTCTGGCTCAGCATGTCAAGTCTAGCAGCCACCTGCTGCCCTCAGGGCCCTCATCTGACTCATCCGGCAGGACTGGAGGACTTTGTCTGCTACAGGTGCCTCCTCGGCCCCTCAGGGCTGTCAAGCATCGAGGAGACTGCTTGACCTTGCCGCATAAACAACGACTTGCATCACCATCGAGACTGGAGCAGAAATTAAATCAAAAGATTTCTAGAAAGAAACGGTACACATCTTTTTTTCCCAGTTTTCAGTAAGGAAGTTGCCAGAAGACAGCTGGGATAAGCTCCAGCACCCCCTTGTGAGAATAACTGGTAGAAAATGAATGAATGGAAGCAAAACGGACTGCACTTCCACACTGCAACCAGCAGAGGGCCTGTTGATTCATTCTCAACAGTTACAAAAGCAAACATGGTGCAAAGTGAAAAACAGCCTGGACTGGTGGCCAGCCAATCACAGGGCACATATAGACAAACAACCATTCACACTCACATTCATACCTATGGGCAATTTGGAGTGGCTAATTAAACCGGAGTACCCGGAGAAAACCTACACATGCACAGGGAGAACATGCAAACTGAGGTGTACCTGAACCCAAGGAAACACTACAGGAAGCTGCACAGACTCTGGAAGATCTAGAAAGCTTTCTGTGGTGGTGGTTATTGAGTGTAGCTGCTCTATAGGAGTCCACAACTCAATATAAAAAGGGCCAAAAATGAGCATAATAGGACCCCTTTAACATTTCAGAGCACTTTTATGCCATGAAAGGGCCACAAGGTGGCAGAAGTACATTTGACAGGAATCACATGTGACAGGAAGAAGGAAGTGAGGAGGATGAGTGTGGAGGAGTGTGAAAATTCACTATTTTGATTTCGGCGCATAACAAGCTGGTATCGGAAGTATCGATATTTCAGTATCGATCCTCACATCACTGCTACAATGGCTCATTAGTACGGTAAAAGCAGGGGTGTCTAAAACTTTTATTTTTAAAACTTTTAATGTTAAAGGACTTTTCTAAATGTAGACTTTTTTGTTAAAGGGTTTAAAAAGTTGTATATTTTTAAAGTTCGTGTTTTAGCATACTTTTTTGGTTGATTTATATATCTACAAGAAATTTTTAAATAAAATAAAATAAAATGAAATAAAGGTCGGCACGGCGGTCGAGTGGTTAGCGCGCAGACCTCACAGCTAGGAGGACCAGGGTTCAATTCCACCCTCGGCCATCTCTGTGTGGAGTTTGCATGTTCTCCCCGTGCATGCGTGGGTTTTCTCCGGGTACTCCGGTTTCCTCCCACATTCCAAAAACATGCTAGGTTAATTAGCCACTCCAAATTGTCCATAGGTATGAATGTGAGTGTGAATGGTTGTTTGTCTATATGTGCCCTGTGATTGGCTGGCGACCAGTCCAGGGTGTACCCCGCCTCTCGCCCGAAGATAGCTGGGATAGGCTCCAGCACCCCCGCAACCCTCGTGAGGAAAAAGCAGTAGAAAATGAATGAATGAAAATAAAATAAAATAAAATAAAATAAAATAAAATAAAATAAAATAAAATAAAATAAAATAAAATAAAATAAAATAAAATAAAATAAAATAAAATAAAATAAAATAAAATAAAATAAAATAAAATAAAAATGTATCAACCGCAACTGTGCATCACAGTTCATAATATATAATATGTAATGTGACAATATGAAATAATTAATATAATAACGTATAATATTTATATAAATATATTTTTGATTCAGTCAAAAAGCTTCATTTTTTTTAATTAGTAAAAACATTCCTGGTTTTTGTCTTTACATTATTAATCTTTGCTCTATTTGGCCCATTTTTGGTGTGATGCTGAATTTTTTGCTTGAATTTTATTTCTACAATAAAAAAATAATAATATCAAATAAACTGTCGGGCACCAAATGACCCCCGCGCCACACTTTGAAAACCCCTGGTAAAACGGTGGTTTTCCACATGACAAAATGTGACCTTGTCTAACAATTGTGTGTATTTCATCCTGAGGAACATAAACTCCCGCTTGTTGTAACCCATTTCTGACATTGGAACAACACATTAGCAGCATTAACGGTCCTTATAAGGTCAAGGCTTCCGGTCAACTTTGTCCTCGTGCGAGTCTTTCGCAAACATTTTCTTTTCCGACCTCGTGATAGAAAATGGCCACAAATGGCATTCGTGTCCCTAATTCGAAGACCCGTGGCATGACGTCAGGGTGTACACACTTACAGTCAGCTCGTCGGTGTCTTACCGGAGAAGTCCAAGTGTCCTCCAACTGTGGAATATGTCCACACGAGAGCTTCCTCCGCCTCGAGCCAGTGGCGTGTGGTCCTGCCCGTCCAACGTCCCCTGCGTTAATGTCATGTGCCCCCCCCCCAACCTTTTTACTCTATGGCGGCTGTAATCTTCTCCAAAGTGGGATGTGAAGAGGACAGAGGTCCGCCTATCGCTCTCACACACGCACGGCGGACCACTCCAATAAAAGAAAAAAGATGATTGTTGGGAATGTTGATGGAGGACACGACCACGCGCACCCCTCCCACCTCCGTTTGCCACGCGCGCCGCGCGCCTTTCTAATGGTTTATCAATGCTGATCCTAATGACACATTGATAGAGCTGACAGGTTGAAAGGTCATCAAATAACGCGATGCTTGGTGATAACGCGCGATAATCGCAACGTGCGATTGATTTAAACTTGCCCTTTAAATCCCAATTGCGACGTCTTGACGCGCTACGCAATCAACAACGTTCACAGTGCCCACCCACCCACACGCTTCCTATGCACGCGCCCTATGTGCTCCATTTCTAGGTCAGCATGCACGCGCAGCTCCGGGGATTTTTATTGAGTCCGTTCTCTCGGCTCGTCACGGAAAACACGCACCTGCAAGAATAACTGCACCCCGCCCCCAATCATGGAGAAACACGTGACCTAAAGTGTGCTCATTTATGAACAAGCAACTCATGAATGCTTGAATCTTTAAAAAAAAATTGACATTAAAAAACATCACACACTCTAAGGGTGCGTTCAATGTCCGCACTTGTATCCGGTACTGGTGAACAGGTGTAACATGGGGTTGCAAACGCACTCCCAAATATTTATTAAAAACTGTTGGTGCACGATAATGATCAGACCGTTAATTAGTGAGCGCGCAGACCTCACAGCTAGGAGACCAGGGTTCAATTCCACCCTCGGCCATCTCTGTGTGGAGTTTGCATGTTCTCCCCGTGCATGTGTGGGTTTTCTCCGGGTACTCCGGTTTCCTCCCACATTCCAAAAACATGACTCCAAATTGTCCATAGGTATGAATGTGAGTGTGAATGGTTGTTTGTCTATATGTGCCCTGTGATTGGCTGGCCACCAGTCCCCACCTCTCGCTCAAAGACAGCTGGGATAGGCTCCAGCACCCCCTGTGACCCTCATAAGGAAGCTCCAAGTAGCTCTAATGGGGCGAGATTACCTGTACTGTGCAGGTCAGTAAATCAAGCGCTCCTTTTGCCGGCTTGTTTTCACTTCCCCTGAACTCACTTGTAAACAAGACTAAAAAACAATACTAGTTTGTAAACAAACATTGACTTTTACAAACTAAACAAAAAGTCGAAAGGGTTTGCCAGAGGCCGGCTGCTCGGAGCATATGCCTGAATACAGTACACCTTGCTGATTTCCTTACTCAATCCATTCCAGATGAAGAAGAACTATATCAGCAAGTTGAAGTATTTGTGATTTTAGAAATAAGGAGTTAGTATGTTCTCTGTAGGCGGCATTATGAATTATCCTTACTGGCCTTTTTTGCAGTACATTTAGCCAGTGAAGATTGCTTTTATAGTTATTAGCCCATATTTCCACACATTTCCACACAAATGAACATCACAAAAAGCTCCCACAGGAGGAGAAAGACCCACCAGTATTGGCCGTTGGACTAAAATAAAGTTAAATGTTAATTGTTAATTATTTACTTTTTTTAAAATTTCAATTTAAGTGTATTTTGTGCACACGTGGAGATAAAGGATTTGATCAAGTGTACCTGTTTATTTGTCCGAATCCAGTATCAGTATCACCAGGAAAACCAGTGTATAGGGGGGAAGGAGCCACCTGGCGTGGCCCAGGTCGGTGCACTGTATTCGGACACACACTCCAAGCAGCCGGTGTGACGTCACGGAGGTCTCTGGCAAACCTTTTACACTTTTTAAACGTTGAGGCGTTGAAGTGTCAGGTGGCTGATAACGTTTTTTTGTGTGGTTGTTTTTTCTTCTCACCGCTGGGAATTTGGCACAAGTAACTCTGAAAATGAATGTTTGTTTACAAGGGAGCTTAAGGGAAGAGAAAAAAGGAGCACTTGATTTGCTCACCTGCACAATAAGGGTATTCTTTCCTCAAGTTACTGGCTATCATTCATTCATTTTCTACCGCTTATCCTCACAAGGGTTGCGGGGGTGCCAGAGCCTATCCCAGCTGTCGGGGGAGAGGCGGAATTGGAACTCGGGTCTCCTAGCTGTGTGGCCTGTGCGCTAACCACTCATAATTTCCTGATATAATTGCCATGCACCTCTCGTAGTCAGTAAGCAGTGCATTGAGGCGAGAGGCACACATGACCATGAAGGCAGCACCAGGTTGTAGGAAACAAAGAGCGCTTGTAGCTTCTGGGCGGTCAGTCAGCAAGAGAGCTCATAACTGCAAACTAAGTAGATTAAAACCTTCAAAGGAGGGTTCCATGGAGCATGTTTCTTGGCATCAAGCGGCTGTCTGATCATGCGTCTCTGAAGGTGGCCATTGAACGTCTCATCACAGACCACTACACCCATTCACTTCTGCTGAGCGTGGTGGAAGATGCACTTCATTAAGGTCAAGGGACATTCATCATGTGGCGCAGGTCTGCCAAGTCCTGTGCAACAAGTGGAAACGCCACGCTGCGGAAGTGATGCCCTTATGCAATTTTTCCCAGCTCGGGCCAAAGATGGTGAATTGCTGAGTCATGTTTGTACGCCATCGGCTGACAACGCGGACACTTGACATGCCGCCTCGGGAGCTGCGAGCATGAGTCACCCGCCGTCATGTCACTTGGTCAGATGTCACAAACCCGAAGGTCAAAATATTCCGATATGACTGGAGTGAATAAAGTACATTTTTCAAAGTGTTTTTGACAAGTGGTTTTGATAATTGTGGAAATATGGGCTAATAACTATAAAAGCAAAATTGCTGGCTGCACCCCTGCTCATGGCCGCCTGATCTGAAAATAATATCCATAAATTCACCTTAATTTGCACAAAATGTATTTTACTTACTTGTCTTTACTTAGTGAGGATGAGGCTGTTTTCATGTGAGAGGACACTGTCTAATGCAGGGGTGTCCAAAGTGCTGCCCGGGGGTCATTTGCGGGCCATGCTTTTTTTTACTGGCCCAAGGCACATGAAAGTGAACAAAATCTTTTTTTTTTTACAAAAATAAAGCTATTTGTTTTATGGGAATAAATAATAAAAAATAATAAAACTATTATGAGAATAAAGTCATAATATTATCAAGAAAAAGACATTTTTTTAAATAATACATAAATACAAATAACAAATAAAATTAAAGTTACTTATTGTGAGAATAAAGTCATAACATCATGAGCATAAAGTTGTAATATTGTGAGAAAAAAAATCCTATTATGAGAATACATTTCTCATAAGGAAAATCCTCATTATTAAAAGAATATTCATTCATTCATTTTCTACCGCTTATCCTCACATGGGTCACGGGGGTGCTGGAGCCTATCCCAGCTGTCTTTGGGCAAGAGGCGGGGTACACCCTGAACTGGTCGCCAGCCAATCACAGTATTAAAAGAATAGATAAATATAAAAATTAATATAAAATAAAAACATCAACTACAAATGAATATTAGGAGAATTAAGTCATAGTATTATGGGGATAAAACATATCTATAAAAATCATAAATAAATAATTAATGCAAAATTAAGGTTGACATATTCAGGAAAAAAATATTTTCTAAAGTTATCAAATTATGAAAAACAAAGCAAAAAAATAAATAAATATTTTAATATAAAAATGTTAATATATAATGTGTATATATAAATTCATTCATTAATTCATTTTCTACCGCTTATCCTCACGAGGGTCACGGGGGTGCTGGAGCCTATCCCAGCTGTCTTCGGGCGACAGGGGGGGTACACCCTGAACTGGTGGCCAGCCAATCACAGTATTAAAAGAATAAATAATAATAATAAAAATAAAGTTGAAATTTTTAATATCAAATATTTTAATATAAAAATGTTAATATATAATGTATATATATATAAATATATAAATGTTAATATAAAATATATTAATATGAAGTATTTTAATAAATGACAAATGTCATTTTTGGGGAGAAGAAAACTTCCTTCCACCTTTCAATGTCCCATGTTTGGTGCTCTCCTGCTCATTCCAAACCTTGAAGGAGACCAGGCCTTTGGAGATGTTTCTTATCTGGCAGATGTCTGATGGTTATGGGCCTACACCGAGCACGAGTACTAACCTTCATTTGGACCCAGGATGGTCCCGTGCCAGAGGCTCATATTCTTTGCCTTTGTCCAAAAGTGTCCCCCTTTTTTCTTCTCTTGTACACATCCCATTTTCCTCTCTCTCTCTCTGGGCCTCGGTGTGTCTCCTAGAAGGTCGAGTCACCTCCTTCAGGGAATTCCTCCTGCTGAGATGAGATGCCCCATGTGTTATTAAGTGTGTGTGTGTTTCCTTGATGCTAAAAGAAAAGGCCGGACAGGAGGCCCGCACACATTGTGAACTTAAAAAAAAAAAAATTCCCATATGATTGAAGCCTGGAGAGAAAAACAAACAGCATTCTCCCTGTGGTATGGCAGATGTCTCCTTGTGATAAACGCCTCACAAACACCCTGATTGCATAACAGCTGCACACTCTTGATAATATATAATAATACTTTTTTTTTCTCACAACCTCAAGTGATCGTTTCACAGCATTCCTATGAAAACATCATGCCGACAGCTACGCTATCCTACCATCTGCACATAATATACTACATAATGACCTGGGATAAATCTACTTATGAAATGTTACTCATGAAAGTGAAAAAGTGATTGTGATCCTTCCCCGTGCTCATCATTTACTTCTCAACACTCGAAAGGCAAGAAATCTTGACAGGAATGCAAAAAAGTGTATCCCAAGTGACATATTGCAGTCAAGGGCTTTGTAGGACTTCAGGAGGTTTGCCACCAGCTGCTTATAAGGATCTGCCTTGTAGTTTCATTCATTCATTCATTAATTGATTATCCTCACAAGGGTGCTGGAGCCTATCCCAGAGAGGCGGGGTACACCCTGGACTGGTGGCCAGCCAATCACAGGGCACATATAGACAAACAACCATTCACACTCACATTCATACCTATGGACAATTTGGAGTGGCTAATTAAGCTAGCATGTTTTTGGAATGTGGGAGGAAACCGGAATACCCGGAGAAAACCCACACATGCAAACTCCACACAGAGACGGCCGAGGATGGAATTGAACCCTGGTCTCTAGCTGCGAGGGCTGTGCGCTAACCACTCAACCGCCGTGCAGCCCTTTTTTTGTTATTATTATTATTATTATTTTTCATTCGTTCATTCTTTCTTTTCGGGGGAGAAGCGGGGTACACACTGGACTGGTGGCCAGCCAATCACAGGGCACATATAGACAAACAACCATTCACACTCACATTCATACCTATGGACAATTTGGAGTGGCTAATTAACCTAGCATGTTTTTGGAATGTGGGAGGAAAGCGGAGTACCCGGAGAAAACCCACACATGCAAACTCCACACAGAGATGGCCGAGGGTAGAATTGAACTCGGGTCTCCTAGCTGTGCGCTAACCACTCAACCGCCGTGCAGCCCTTTTTTTGTTATTATTATTATTATTATTTTTCATTCATTCATTCTTTCTTTTCGGGGGAGAAGCGGGGTACACCCTGGACTGGTGGCCAGCCAATCACAGGGCACATATAGACAAACAACCATTCACACTCACATTCATACCTATGGACAATTTGGAGTGGCTAATTAACCTAGCATGTTTTTGGAATGTGGGAGGAAACCGGAGTACCCGGAGAAAACCCACGCATGCAAACTCCACGCGGTGGGATTGAACTCTGAGTCTCCTAGCTGTGAGGCCTGCGCCCTAACCACTCAACCACCGTGCATACTGGAACATATTTTGATTTCTTTCTGGGATGTAAAGGCAGCACCCGACCCCATTCTGTCCCTTGGCTACATGCCCCACAGTATGGATGCCAAACGCCATGCAGTACAGTGCCGTACAGTTTGCTCGGGGACAAGGCTGTTATGCAAAACGGCTTAGTCAAGTGGCACAGATTCTGCTAAGCTGAGGCGGTGCCATGCTTGAAAAGCCAGTCAGCATAGACAAGTGTTGACACTGAAGTTAGCTTCTGATTCCATTTCTGAAAATGCAGTAAAGGTACAGTTCTCTGTTTTCATATTATATAGTCATATCTAGTCCATAGAACTGGTCCACTTTGGAAACCACTAGGCCTACACTTTTCACACAGACCACAGAGAGACAGGGAGACGGGGGTCTCCCTGGTCCCATTCTGCATGGGCCTCCTCCATCCTGCCCGTGTGCTCCTTTAAGATGGGAGAAGATGCATTAAAACACGGCTGTTGCCGAGGAGCATGGCACCAAAATAATAGGAATGAGTAGAAATTAATACAAGTGGAATAACATAATTATACTCACCTTACACTCAGTTTGCAAAGTGGAGCATGTAATCTTATTGGTTTCTGGCGGAAGCTTGATGACTACAGTAGAAGTCATGCTGCCCTCTTGGGACACACGATGAAGGTACACGACATCTTGGACTTTGTCTTCTAGGAGAGTCACAACATTAGGCACACCCAAACAATCCAATCAACTCTATCATTTTGGTTTGGTACAACTCTTATACTGGCTCCGGTTAGTCCATTAGGGATACTTCACAGGTGAAATGTCATATTCTCATCTTTATCATTTTTATTTTTACACTTGAATTTAGGTCAGATTACACTTTTATGTAGTTCGGTTTTATTATTTTCTTTTGTTTTAAAGAATTTTGATTTTACACTTTCATTGAAAATCATTCATTCATTCATTCAAGGCCGAAGGTAGAATCAAACTCTGGTGTCCTAGCTGTGTGGCATGCACGCTAACCACTCGGGCGCTGAAGTTATTTTAAGCTATTTCACAATATTATTTATATTTTTATATCCATTTTCATTTCTTTAAAAAATACACTTAAAAGTTATATTTTAATAATTTTTTTTTAGACCTTTATTAGTCATTCTTATTTCTATTCATTTTATTTACGTTTTTTTTACACTTTTATAGAAACAAGCAAATTTAGGTCAGGTTTGTTGACATAATTTATATTGTTTTTTTATGTTATTATTTTTAACATTTTTATTTCAGTCAATTTTATTTGATTAAAGTATTATTTTTACACTTAATTTAATAATTTTAATGTTTTTACTCTTACTTTTATTTGTTATTTTAAAGTAATTTATTTTTTTTATTTTTTCACACTTTAGTTATTGTCATTGTATTTATTTTTTACACTTTTATTTAAGGCATTCTTATTTGTATTTATTTTATTATACTTTTTTTTTTACACTCGTCAGTTTTATTGTTTACACTTTTATTGAAATCATTTATGAGGGTATTTAGTCTGGAAAAAATGCTAAGTGCATGCATACACATAATGCATAAATTCAAATGAAATATCAAAAAGACCACAATTCCACTTCAAGTCACACACGAGTATAATATTCCATCCATCCATCCATCTTCTATGCTGCTTATCCTCACTAGGGTTATGGGGATAATATTCCATATTTTAATGCAAGTTTGGACTTTTTTTCTGCAACCCACCCAGAATGGAACTGTAACCCACGGAATGAGAACCACTGGTGTATATAATGTGCAGACTCATATTGCCATTTGGAGAGACAGTGCTTTTTCCAAATATACTTAAATTACTTCCAAAAGCCTGCGAGGAGACGTGAAGGAGACGTTAGGAGAGGAGGTGGCGTGCACACGGCAGCAGCCTCCAGGTCGCCACGCTAATTGCCTTGTGAGGGAATGAGAAGAGGCCGACACCCGCCATCCGACATCTGTGCAGAGAGTCGACAGGACGAACTCAACATGATGGGAACAGTCTTGGCGATGGCGCCTCAGACCTTTGCCTTCCAGAAAAAAATGATAGACAAAATTATTTGCAAAATAAAGTCATGATATCAAGAAAAAATATACATATATAGCATAAAGGTGAAATATTAATTCAAAAATATATATGTACATTTTGTAAGAGTTGCAAGTTGCTTTTAAAGGGGAAGTGCGCATTTTTTTTTAAATTTTGCCCATCATTCCCAGTCCTTATGCAAAACATGAACACATATTTCTTTCCCTTTTCTTTGCATTACAACACAAGAAAAAGACTTAATATGAGTTAGCTAACAATGCACCTTGTTGAGTCTGTAGCAAAATGGAGACCTAGCTATCCACTTTTCCGTCTGGGAATGACGCTGAGACGAGCGGTGAGTACGCGTGACGTTAGGCCGCCAGATAATAATGTTAGCTGCTACAGCAATAACATGGCTAATATACAAGTCAGTTATGTAAATGAAAGTGTCAAAATAGGTCATTCCCATGACATCTGTTGCAGTCAGCATTTTCTGACCTGAGGATTGGAGCGCACGTCTTGTGCTGGAAGACACAGCCATTCCAAGGAGAGCGGACATCGGAAGTGTTGTGGCGGTATCTATGCTGCTGTTGTTGACTTAGCTAGCATACGTATGTGTATCAATGCACCCAGGAAAGAAATTTGACTAGTGTTTTAAAACATCAAAGTCGGGCATGATTTTAAAAAAAAGTGCAGTTCCCCTTTAAGTAGAAGTTTCAATGCAAACATCCACTCTGCAGCGGAACTACAATGTTCTTCATGTAAATATAATAATAAACAATAATATCGTTTACGGGTAATAATTTGTAGGACAATTATGTCCAGCAAAACGTGAATATTTTCCCATTGTCCACACTATTCCAGACGTACCTGACATACTGTACTTACGTAGGAGCCCTGGTAGAAATAGCACAAGGGTTCCTGGGCTGTCTTTGGACCTCCTGTACAGTACATCTAGCATTCATCATTCCACCCGGTAGACGTGAACAGATGGCGATGCTCTGAATATTCATGACACCTTGCACGTCACCTGCTGTGTCTCTTCATCACCTTGTGAAGGTCATGAAAAAAAAAAAACCATTTTGATCCAATCTGTGATTTTAACGCTTTCACCCTCCTTGAGGTCTTTGTCTCTGTCGGATGTGGCATATGTGGAATATGGATGCGAGTTCACTTTAACAGATGAAGCCGCTGAGTCAGTCTGTAGAGAGGAAGCAATCATGATCATTTATGTCAATTTTCTTTTTTTTTTAGGGTCTCTGGCAAACCTATTACACTTTTCAAACGTCAGCGCAGCATTTGGTACAACTTATTGCCTAACTTCCTTTTTTCAAAAATCACAACTTTATTCCATCCATCCATTTTCTAGGGCACCTCTCCTTACTAGGGTCGCAGGGTTATGCTGGAGCCTATCCCAGCTGTGCACCCAGGAGTGGTCACAACTTTATTTTGTATCGCAACTAAAAATAGGGATGTCTGATATTGGCTTTTTTTTTTTTTTTTTGCTGAAAACTGATATGCTGATACCAATATGTGTAATATGACATAACTCCTGTGCTGTTGTATACAACATACAGCATATCAACCGATATTGCATTTTTATGCTGATAATTATCTGTAATAATTATGGGACATCCCTACTATATTTTTTCTTGAATATTTCAAGTCTATGCTACTGAAACTGCACTATTTCTCCTCATGGTATTATGTGTTTATTCTCATAAAATGCTAACTTTTTTCTCGTTGGAGTATCTCGTTTTTCTCATAATATTTTGACTGTAATCTTGTAAAAATACAGCTGGTTTTTTTTTTACATTTTTGCAGCTGTTTTATGTTATCATTTTTCTTATTGTAATGACTCGCTTCCAATATGACTTTACTCTTGCAACAACTTAATGCCAACAAAATGACATTATTTATTTATTTGTTTGTTTATCATTACGACTAAAAAAAATATTTTTTTCTTAAACTCTATGCTACTAAAATAGCATTATTTATCCTCATCATGTTTATTGCCATGAAGTATGTATTTTTTCCTCTTTTAAATCCCACGTTTTTTTCGTAATATTTTGGAACTGTAAAATTAGAGTTGTTTTTTTATTTTCCAAATATTTAAACTTTTTTCTTTTCTTTTGTCATTTTTGTCATTTGTCATTTTGACATTTTCTTATCATAATTATTAGGGTCCGCGATAAATTCATTTTCTCTTCAATCCCTCACAATCCCTCTTTCAATAAATGTACGATTTAAACGCAGCAACTACACTTCCGGTCTGAAGAGCGGAAGTCTACTTCTGACCTGTATGCAGATTGCATGCTCGCTATCACCGCCTACTGGGCAAGAGCATATTGCAGGAAATTACGCTTAAAGGTACACGTGCAATTAAATGATACCTACAATAAGATATGTAAGAATGCCTTTAAAATATATAAATGTTTAGTTTTGATAAAAAATGTTAAATATACACATAGATGGGTGTCATTGTTGAGGATTTAAAAGATTTAACCTGCTAGTACACCGTGATCCGGGCGCACATTTACTCCATCACCGCGGGGTGTCGCTGTGCTGCAGCTAGCAAGATGCGGATTGCTTTGTAGAAGCAGAAAACTGTCTTCAGCCGCAATGGCATTAGGAATCTGTCAAAGGTTGTAGATGTTTTTACAAAACAAATTATTCCACTGCTTTACGCTTTGTACATTTCATAACCGAGAAACGTCACCAGTGGAGTTTGCCGCGTCAAGACTACTCGACAATAAAGCAACCGTCACCAGGAAGCATAGAAAGGTTGGCTAATGTTAGCACACTGTTAGCATCATCTGTGTTGTTGTTGCTGACGCTGCTTGCTAGCTTCATGCACCAGCCATGCCGGGGTTTGACCACTTTAAATTTACGTTTGTGAAAATGTAAGTCCACCTTTCAATTCCGTATCCCTTTTCTGTGTCCTTCGCATTCGCCAGAGACGGTAAGCAGGCTGAATGGCTGAGCCGGAGCTCCTCCTGGACTCCAACATTCGACTCTGGGTGGTGTTACCCATTGTCTTCATCACCTTCCTCGTGGGGGTCATACGTCATTATGTGTCCATTCTTCTTCAAAGTGACAAGAAGCTGACTTTAGAGCAGGTGTCAGACAGGTAAGGCGTCGCAGCCTCAACACAATACGACAAACAACTGCGGTTCGTTACACTAGATAAGGGCTCTTCAGTTCGAAATGAGTAAGGTCCGTTTGGGCACATTTTTTCAGGTCCGTATTTCATTTTGATTTAAATTGCCGTCAGATTACCGTAATAACTGAAGTCATTACGCACGCAATCTGCCACTGCGATCGCTACACTTCTTTTATGGTTTTATGTTAATATGATTATAGTATAGTTCACATTCACAATGGCGATGGGTCCCTATCCGGACCGAGGTCTGCTATTTAGGGTGTCACAAGAAGTCAGCTGGGATAGGCTCCAACATCTCCCCGGGACCTAGTAAGGATAAGCGGCATAGAAAATTAATAGATGGACAAGATGGGCTTTTCGTCTTTAATATGCCAACTGCTAATGCTATTTTGTCTTAATATTGTGACATTTTTTTCCTAATATTTAGTCTTTACTCCTGTAAAATTACAATTACTAATTTTTGTTCTTCCTTCCTTTTTTAAAAATTTTGCATTTGTAATATTTTGACTTCATTATTGTAATATTATATTTTTTACCCAACCAAATTTTTCTAAAATTGCAACTTTATTTTTGTTTTCTTTGTTTCTCATAATATTGCAACTTTAAAAAAAAGTGACATAATTTTGTTGTTAATATTTACGCATTATACAATTTTTTTGTAATATTATATTTTTTACCCAACCAAATTTTTCTAAAATTGCAACTTTATTTTTGTTTTCTTTGTTTCTCATAATATTGCAACTTAAAAAAAAAGTGACATAATTTTGTTGTTAATATTTACGCATTATACAATTTTTTTGCAATATTATATTTTTACCCAACCAAATTTTTCTAAAATTGCAACTTTATTTTTGTTTTCTTTGTTTCCCATAATATTGCAACTTTTAAAAAAAGTGACATAATTTGGTTGTTAATATTTACGCATTATAAAAATTATTTCGTAATATTATATTTTTTACCCAACCAAATTTTTCCAAAATTGCAACTTTATTTTTGTTTTCTTTGTTTCTCATAATATTGCAACTTTTAAAAAAGTGACATAATTTGGTTGTTAATATTTACACATTATACAATTTTTTCTTGATATTATGACTTAGTTTTCCTAATATTTTATATAATATTATATATAATTATATGTATATATATATATATATATATATTATGAATAATATCAATTTTTGCTGCTGTGTTTTTTTTTTTTTTTTAGTTTTTTTTGTTTAACTGTACTTTCAGAATATGTCCAGGGCCAATAAAAACAGCCAAGGGCTGTAAATGGCCCCGAGACAAGGAAAACTGACACACATTATCAAGCTCATTTTTAATTTATTGTGTGATTAATTCATAGATTTATTACCCACAACAATGAGAAATATTGTCACTTTTTAATCTTGTGGTGTCTTGTGACACCCCTGCTAGCTAAGAATATGACAGGGGTCATCAACTACATTTGTCTAGGAGGGCAGAATTTCTTTCAGCAGGAACTGTGAGGACCAGATGCGATTATCGTGTTTTTTTTTTTTTCATACTGCAATATGAGATGATGCGCCTCTCATTGCAGCCAGGTACTCATCCGGAGCAGAATCCTCAGAGAAAATGGGAAGTACATTCCTAAACAAGTAAGCTATTTTCATTTGTGCTTTCTGTATGACATCAATGTATATCATACCTCCCTGTGTTGCGGTTCAAACATCACTCCCTCACTCTGTTGTGTATTTTTTGGGAAACTACCAATGAATAATAAATCTCGACGCAGAGATGGCCGAGGGTGGGATTGAACACGGGTCTCCTAGCTGTGAGGTCTGCGTGCTAACCACTCGACCGCTGTGCAGCCTCCTAATATGTAACGACAAAGAATATTTACTCATCGTCTTAGAAATTAAATGTTTCCACGGACCCCCTGCAATTTGCTTGCGTACCATTGTGGGTACGTGTACTCCTGATTGGGTACCGCTCCAGCAGGACTATATACCATTAGAATACAGAAAAAAATGTGTGCGTCTATTTTTCTATTTATGTCTAATATGTCTGATTATCTCTGATTTTATCTTCTCTGTTGGGCTATAGGGTTGTAAAGGCGACTGTAGGGGTGTTTGTTTATGTCTAGAGGGCTCTAATAATGTCATTAAGTGTAGATAGAAGGTTATATTGGGTAATAGGAGTGTAAAGGTGACTATAGGGGTGTTATTTCATGTCTAGGGGTCTCTAATAATGTTAAAATGTGTATTTAGAGGGTTGTCTTTGTAAAGGCTGCTGCATCAATAATAAAATCATATTTCCTTCTTTCAGTCCTTTTTAATGAGGAAGTTTTACTTCAATAATCAAGAAGATGGATTTTTCAAGAAAACCAAAAGGAAGGTGGTTCCACCCTCGCCTATGACTGGTAATTCCTATTTCTTTGATATTTATTGAGCCTTTTTGCTTTACTATTATTATTATTATTCATACTGTATTACAGTAATCATTTGTGTTGTAAATTTCATGGCTTTACTCTATTCTATTATTTTTTACATAAATAAAGCATCCTCGAGGATAAAAATGGTACGGAAGTAAAACCTATGGCATTCAGAAGATGCATTCAAAGACGTTGTGATGATATGTAGTACTCTACATTGGTCACAAGGTGTCAGTAAAACTGCCCTGTTGTATGTGTCTTATTGATAATGATGAGGGATTATTTATTCTGATGTTGGGTGAGACACACAAGCACCAGACTTGGTGGGTGGAACAGTAGGCTTTCATTGAGAGTCCCAAACGTCACTTCCTGTCTGCTTTCTCCCAATCATTTACAGCAACACACACAAGCACAAGTCTTATGTATGCCTAATTTTCTCTCATTATGTCTACTATATTGTGTGGAAAGGAGCGTAAAGGTGACTATAGGGGTGTTAGTTCATGCCTAGAGCGCTCTAATAGTGTTAAAAAGTGTGTTTAGATCGTACGCAGGTTTTTGACTTGTTGCCAGATATCTAGTTTTAAGATAAACAGTCGGGATCAATAAAGCTAAGAAATATACATTTCATTTTCTTGCAATGTTATTTCACACACGGAAAAATATTTTCGTCAAAAAAGAGGGTTTGTCTTGTAATTGGGTCAATGTGTAGATATATAGAATGTAGTACATGTAGTACTCTTTATTACATTACATTATTGTAAGTGATGATAGACAGTAGTTTCATTTAGTAAAGAAACAGAACGTTGAATGATTAATTGTGTATGATTAATGTATGGTAATGATTGATTAGGCACTTTTTTTTAAATGATTGACTGTGGCAGATCCCAGCATGTTGACGGACATGATGAAAGGAAACGTGACCAACGTGCTCCCCATGATCCTGATTGGGGGCTGGATCAACTGGACCTTCTCAGGATTTGTAACCAGTAAGGACATCAAATCATTTGACTTTCATTCCGCGCATTACCGACCCATGGCAGAATGGCGGGGGTGTTGATATTTTCTAAAGCAGCACACTCTCTTCATTTAATCTTTTTCAATTTTTAAAAAATGTTCTTCTCTTAATTATGACTTTATATCCATAATATTTTGACTTTATTCTTGTAATATTAGGACTTTTCCCCCAATTACTTTTTTTTTATATTTCAAACCTATGCTATTAAAATGACATTATATTTCCCAAATTTATTAGTAGTTTATACCCATCAAATTACTACTTTTGTCTTGTTAAAATGTGTATTTTTTTCTCTTAATTTAAAATATCTTAATTTTGATTTGATTTTAAACTTTTTATTTTGACTTTATATTTTGACTTTATTCACATATTTTGGAATTTTCCCCGCAATAAAATTTTCCATTTCACAATATTCAGACTTAAAAACAACCATGTTTTTTTAATAAGTTAATGAGACTAAAATTATGTTTTTTTAAAATTCTCGCCAAATTATGACGTTCTTGTTAGATTGCAACTTTTTTCTCTCAATATTTTCACCCCATTACTGTTGATTTTTAGTATTTATTTTGTTAGATTATTGATTTTTGTCAACAAATGACCCTCGGATGTCCAAGACGAGATATCTTTATGCTTCTTTTATCCAGCCAAGGTCCCCTTCCCTCTGACGCTGCGCTTCAAGCCCATGCTGCAACAAGGAATAGAGCTGCTGTCATTGGACGCCTCCTGGTAAGATACGAAATCATCATTATTTATCGATTGTCATGGCCGTTTATTGTCCTAATGTGTGTTTTTGCCACCCAGGGTGAGCTCGGCGTCGTGGTACTTCCTGAACGTCTTCGGACTGCGCAGCATGTACTCGTTAATCCTGGGCCAAGACAATGGTAATAAAGCAGCGTAGACGGTGTTGGCGTTTACCTTTAGTGGTTGTCAGTAGTTTTCGTGTGCTGCTGTCCCAACAGGCGCGGACCAGTCACGGATCATGCAGGAGCAGATGAGTGGGGCGGCCATGGCCATGCCCGCCGATACAAATAAAGCTTTCAAGGTAGGTTATCACCATACACTCACGTTCTTCGTACGTCCTGATGTGAGACAAGATCACAACTCTTTCTCTTTTCTGTGTGTTCTAAAGATATAAATACTGATTAAAAAAATATATATCCATTTTCCTCCACTTATCCAAGTCCGGGCCGTGGGGGCAGCATTATTCAATATCACTTTTTTTTTTTAATTAACATTTATTAATTGTTTTCTGCAAATATTGTCCGCGGTGTAAAGACAGGCAGAACAATGTAATATTGTTGCGTGTGGAAATGCGTACCTGATTGCTTCGTTCCTCCAATAGACTTATTGATGCACGTGAGAGGTTGTGGTGGCATTTTGTAACATTTTTGGTTCGTTGTGTCCCGCAAGATTTTTCCAATGTAAAAAAAAAAAACGTGCCGTGGCTCCAAAAAGGTTGAAAAACACTGCCTTAATTTTTACTTTTTATCTTGTAATTATGACTATTCTATCTCGATTATGACTATTATATTGCAATTTGGACTTTTTATCTGATGATTATGACTTTATCATAATAATAATGATAACTTTGACTTTTTTTTCATTATTGTTACTTTTTATGTTGTGATTTTTACTTTATTTTTATTCAGTTTTTATCTCATAATTAGGACTTTCTATCTCATGATTATGGCTTTCCTATCCCATAGTTATAACTTTTATCTTTAGGATAATGTAAACATGGGCTACTGTGCTTTCAATGGGATTTTTTTGTCTGCAATCTTCAGGCGGAATGGGAGGCACTGGAACTTACCGACCACCAGTGGGCGCTGGAGAGTGTAGAGGAGGAGCTCATGGGTCTGGAGCTGAACTTTGATGGCATGTTCAGCAAGGAGCTGCCAACCGGGATCTTCTGAGTCCCTGCTAGTTTCCACCAGTGGGGTGTGGGCAGGAGGGGCTTTCAATGCAGGGATCTGTTTTTGTTTCCAATTGAACAAATCCCTGCATCTTATGCAATGTTTACATTCTGTTTTTGTTTTTTTTTCAAATTGTACTAACTTTCCACTACTGAAAACAATGGATGTTGAACATAGTGAGATGCATTATAAATAGCTTGCTAAACAGTCAGTAGGTGCAAACAATGTGACCTATTCACTATGCTTTTCTTGTATTTCGTTTGTACCTTTAGGTTCAACCAACGATAGCTTACAACTTGAATACCGCAATGATGTTTAATTTAACCTTCTTCAGTATGCGTATGGCACATCAACCAGTTTGTGTCATTTTTAATGTTGTGTAAAAAGTTTTTTTTTAATTTGTAACACCCTCTTGTGTTTGTTTTGTACAGTAAAATCTGTTTGGATGAAAGTGACCTTCATCTGTTACGGTGCATATTCATTATTCCCAGCAGGACTGCTATCTATTTGTGGCAGTGTTGGTGATGTCATGGTCTAATTAGCATAATTATGCTGGGAGATAAAAACATGAAAAGCAAAACAAACTACCTGAGATACTGAATATTTTAGTATCAATCCGATTAGGGGTTCATTTTGTGTGTGAGCTGTACGAAATGCTCTGTCGTAGCGGTGGAATTGCCTTTATTTTGAAGCTTATTTCGCTCTGAACAAGAAGTCTTAGTGTAAAGCTGGAAATGGAAAAAAGATAGCACAGCATTTATGCTACGTTCACACCGACGCCGAATGTCACGCTTTGAATCGGCGACGAATTCGGCGTCATTTTTCAAAAAATCTCACGATCTCCTCAGATATGTTTATGCTCTGATAAGCTCTGATAAGCTCTGATACGATATTCGTTCCCGCTTTAGGCGACAAATTATTTCCCGAATCGCTACGGCAACTCACGCTTTGATGCCGATTGATCAGGATTTGTTACGCTTTAAATCACGCTTTGATACGCTTTAATACTCATTGATAAGCTTTGGTGCGCTTATCACGCTTTAAATAACGCTCTGATACGATTATCAAGCTCTCTTGTGCATTGATAGGCTCTGTTAAGCTCTGTTAAGCAATGGAAAATTTCGAGATCCCGACTCCATCCCGCCTTTGATCCAGAGCATATATAAAGATGCAGCAGATCCTTTGAACCAAGCTCTGTTAAGCTTTCCTACGCTTTGAGCAAAGCTTTGATAAGCTTTGTGACGCTTTGATAAGCTCTAATACGCTCTCCCCGCTTTACGCAATTCGTGACAGATCGCCTCAAATTTTTAAACAGTTTAAACATTTTTGGCGCTCTTGCCGAATGTCCCGAATTGCTCAAACTTTTCTTATGCTGTATTACGGTCTTTACGCTTTCATTAAGCTTTGTTACGCTTTGCCGCCGCTTTGCTCGCCGATTTAATTCGCCATCGATTCGGCGTCGGTGTGAACATAGCATTACTTGAGTTTTGCACGTTGTACCTTGAGTTGAACTTATGTCAAAACATGACGTTAATTAAAAAAACAAACAAACACACGGGGCATAATTTCCCTCTGTGGTGTCAAGGAGGCGACGACACAGCGGCGATGATCAGCTGCTTTCCGCCGCGCAGCTTCCGTAGAGGAAGAACGCTCCCCTCGCCCACACTGCTGCTAGCTAGCCAGCCCTTCCTCCCGATTACCGGCACATTCGCTGCATGATGGCCGAGGGAGGCGGACCCGACTCGGGCGGCGCGGCTGACTCCGACTCGGAGCCGGTTGCCGCACAAATGCCCGCCGCGTCCACCGAAAACCAAAAACAGACTATCGGCTCGCTGGTGAAAACTACTCTGAGAAAGGGCGATGAATGGTGAGGATTTCTAGCCGGCGGCCGACTACACCGCCTCGGCGAGAGCTTGCTAGCCACTAGCTAAGCTCCAAACCGGAAATGCTAACTCGCTACCACACGAAAGCTAACACCGCTTATAGTTCATACTCTGTAACGAAACATTACTGTACCACTGAATTTTGTCACAATATGTATAATTTGTTTATCGCTAGGTAGCCCGTCTCTAATGTTCTTAATCGGCGTTAAAACCTTTAAGAACGTTAATGGCTTTAGTCAGTAAATGATACTCCACTAACAAGGTGGCTAGCATATTTACACCCATGTAACCGTTATCTTGTTTGTATTTTAGTGAGAAATCGCCGTTGATTCTAGTCATTTGATCACGTTTCTCACTGGTTCCTAGTACGGGCCCTGCTTTCCGGATTCTGGGTCCATCCATCAGTCGGTTGATGAGCCAAGAAGACTCCGAGTTATTGTATACCTGACAGTGCTATTGTATATTATGTAGCCATTAGTGAAGGTTACCCCTCCTTGTCCTTTGTCCTGTTAAAGAATTCTAATCTAATCAGACATACAAGCAATTATTGAATGTGTCAGCCTATTTCATGCCCTGAATTAGAAGCGTCAGCTACAGGCCCTGCAATGTTGCACGTCAACGGATGAGATAAAGTGCAACAGCACTGTGAGGTAGTAGTTAGTTAGCACGTCACAGTCAGGAGGTCCGGCTTAGAATCTGTGGAGTTTGCATGTTCTCCCTGCCGTTCAACTGTCTCTAAATTACCCGTAGGTGTGAACTCCGACCAGTTCAGCGTGCATCACACCTCTCATCCAAAGTCAGCAGGGATAGGCTCCGGCTCAGATCATCTTTCCCGCTCGCTTCTTAAGCAAAGCAGATTTATGACGGGGATGAGCTCAAGATGTGTAGATATCCACAAATGTCAAGGGAATTGACTCTATCGTAATATAGTCTTCTGTGATTGTCTCTATCCGTGTGGGTTACCAGCCACTTGAGTGCGTGTTGTTTTCCATAGGTATCTTGTGGACAGCCGATGGTTCAAACAGTGGAAGAAATACGTGGGCTTCGACAGCTGGGACATGTACAACGTTGGCGAGCGCAGCCTCCATCCAGGACCTATTGACAACTCGGGGCTGTTCTCAGGTAATGGGCGCCACACACAGGAGGCGACGTCGCTGCTACTCCATTCATTTTCAATGGAAGATGCGTGGCAGTGCCGTTATCACGAGTCTCCATCCAGCCAATCAACACGGGAAATTTGTGCGTGTATTTAAAATATAATAATACAGAGCTGTATTAAGAAAAAAATCATCTTTACGGTAAGCTTCCATTCATATACACGGACATTTGTGTACTGGAAAGCCTAGGTCACAACTGGACGTGTGAGCTCTAAATTGTGCGTGCTGACCACGTAAGATACGTACGTATCTTACGTAGGAAACATGGTGGGTTCTGAATATGCAAGAGACCTACGTCACTTCCACTTTTCACAGTTTTTTACCACAAGAGCTCCCGCGACGCCACGTGCTGCGATATCATATGTGTAATATATTGTGGGTTATTTTCCTTAGTGACACTTATAAAAGACTTGACCAGAATGTAGATCATCTTTATTCACCAACCGTGACCATGCACAGATGCACCACAGACGTATACTGTAGGTCACACCCATTCACATAAATAACTGCGTATTGCTATATATATATATATGTATATATACACACACACACCGTATTTTCTGGACTATAAGTCGCACAATCCAAAAATGCATAATTAGGTAGAAAAACACAATGGTTATTCAGCTACACAAAAAATAAACATGAACAGAAAAGGATTCTGTAAAGTGAGCCATATGAATAAATGTACATTTTGCCCAAACCTGGCATCAGCAGTACAAAAGACACAACGTTGACCGTATGAAGGACACGCTAAGACATACACAGTCCATAAGATAAAACATAAGCGCCCCTAGAGGTTCTTTGATATGACAAAGAACCTCTGTGGCCAGTCTACAGCTATAAAGTACGTAGACCTGCCATAGGAACCCGCACCACCGCTTGTGACCTTGGCTTAAGTTCATCTTCAATATGAACAAGATCCGGTACAAGCGAGCACGATCAACTTTGATACCCCCAAATTTCATCTCATCCGACAGCCTGATATCAACTGACTGCAACTGACGATGAGTTTTGCCAATCGCAGTCGTATGTCGTCTCCTTTCTGTGGAATCCATAAGCATGAGGTGTTGCTTCTCTAGAAGTCATCCCCCCCTTTTTTTTAAAAAGATCAGGAAACGCAGGTCTTGAAAGAGCACCTGATAGATGAGCTGGACTATCTCCTCGTTCCCACTGAGGCGTGGAATAAGCTTGTCAGCTGGTACGGCTGCCTTGAGGGCCAGAGACCCATTGTCAGGAAGGTAAATTTTACTCTTTACTCTTGCCTCTGCTTTTACTTTTGCTTCTATTTTGATTCTTTTTGGACCCCCCCCCCCCCCTCAAGGTTGTTGAACATGGCATGTTTGTCAAACACTGCAAAGTGGAGGTCTACCTGCTGGAGCTCAACCTGTGTGAGAACGACAACATGGACAATGTGGTCACACGCCACTTCAGTAAAGCCGACACTATTGGTAAGACACCGACTGGCTTCGCCTCTAGATGGCAGCAAGATGTTGAAGGAAATCTACTTTTAAACCACCATCCACAGTCATTGTGTGAGGCAAGGACACACACACGTGTCTTTCTCTTTTCAATGTGTCGCAAACACAGAAAAACAGGTAAAAAGAGGCAGCTAAGAATGCATGCAATGGGTTGCACCTATTCCACTTCATTTCCATCCATATGAGCTGCATCTTAACCAAGCTACAGCTACGCTCTTATTATTATGTTAAGTATTGTACATCCCAGAACTACGTTATGGTGTAGTGACGCTAGAGCAGGGGTGGGCAAACTACGGCCCGGGGGCCACATCCGGCCCGCCAAGTGTTTGAATACGGCCCGCCCAATCTTTCCAAAGTATTTCATTTAAAGTCAACATACAACCTGGCATCATGGCCTGAGCCAACCTTTTGATGGTTTTATCAATTTCCTTTTTTGACATGGTCTGTTGTTTACAAAGTGCTCCTGAAAAAAGGGACACAAGCACATAATAATAATAATTATTATTATTATAATTATTATTAGAACTATTATGATTATTATAATTATTATATTAATGCTAATTATTATATTAATTATATATAATATTATTGTTATATTTGCATATTTTACATAATAATAATATAATAATTATTTTAATTTTATTGTAATTATTATAATATTTTATTATTTTTAAAATATTTAAACATAAATATAAAATAATAAATAATAATAGCAGATTGCATGACAATTTTACAGATACAATAATACCAGGTCGCGCTAGGTGTAGCGTTCCTTTTTGTGTTGTTATGTGAAATGAGTGCACCCAGGAAGGAAGTTATACTGGAGTCAATGTGCGTTTTACTACATGGGTGGATTAACTGCCCCAGTACGTGCCAGTAAGTATATTGATCGCCTGCCTCTTTTTTTCTGTTTTTATATCTTTTGAACATAAAGATAAATACATAAAGATTGTGGATGATGGACAAAATAACAATAAAGTTTTTTAAAAAGTGCACTTCCTTTGAATTAATATATTTTGTATATCCCCCCCCGCCCACAGATACCATAGAGAAAGAGATGAGGACATTGTTCAATATTCCGCCAGAGAAGGAGATACGGCTGTGGAACAAGTACATGAGCAACACCTATGAGCAGCTGAACAAGCCCGATAGCACTGTACAGGATGCTGGCCTCTTCCAGGGGCAGGTAATCCCACCCTCTTCAATTCAGGTCATGTTGTTTGTTCAATGTATGGGCTAACGCCAGCTACCTGAGCTGCTTAAGCAAGTAAAAATGCTCAAGACCAGCTGTGGGCATGCACTTTATACATCTTTGTTGTCTGTATGGCCAATGTCGTTCCTGTGTTTTTTAGGTTTGGCCAAAATGTCAGTTCTTTTGGTTCGTTGCACTTGTGGACTCCTTATGTGCCACGCGTTCACCCCACATACATAATTAGTGCGGCCAACACACAGATATTCAGAACTTTCTAACCGCTAAACCACCGTGCGGGTTTGGTATATGTGAACAAGCTTCTTTTCCCCTTCAGGTGCTTGTCATTGAGCGTAAGAATGACGACGGGACGTGGCCCAGGCAAGCCTCCCATTCCAAGTAAACAAGTAGCCTCACTTTATTGTCGCTTAATTGTGGATATGCATTTACTCCTGCTTTTGTCCCCCAGGTCCAGTACGACGCCATCCAGGGCTTTCACCACCTCGCCGAAGCTCTCCTCCAACTCGTCAGCCAGTATCTCCTCGGCAGTCATCAATGGAAACAGCAGCTGTAGCGCTGGTTACACGCTCAACAACAGCGCCACCTCTGGCAGCAGGCAAGAGTCAGTATTTGACACCATACTTGACTAAATCATCCCAAGCACACAAAAATGGACTAATATTGACATTTGTGTGATGCTATGAAACATGCAAGCGTGACAAACGTGCAGGAAATCAGGAAGGGGCTAAACACTTTTTTTTCCCCCCAACAGACTAGGGGGCTATAATTCGTACAGCTCCTCCTATAACTACAGAGAGTCGCAGTCGCAGCCTGGCCTGTGTGGTCTCAGTAATCTCGGCAACACGTGCTTCATGAACTCTGCTCTCCAGGTACAACTTCAATGTGTATGTGAGGAATACAGTATGTGTGTATTTCCTGTTGACATCACGCACCCTTGGGTTATATTTGCTCTCACAGTGCCTGAGCAACGCGTCGCCGCTCACAGAGTATTTCCTCAACGACCAGTACGAGGCGGAAATTAACCGAGGGAATCCGCTGGGAATGAGGGGTGAGATTGCAGAGGCCTACGCTGACCTGGTGAAGCAGATGTGGCTCAACCGCAGCAGCTCTGTGGCTCCGCGCACCTTCAAGGTAAGTCAAAGATTCCCGGCATTCCACACAGAGTATCCTAACGTCTGCGTTTGTGCTTCCAGACCCAGGTCGGCCGCTTTGCCCCTCAGTTTTCGGGGTATCAGCAGCAGGACTCCCAAGAGCTGCTGGCCTTCTTACTGGACGGGCTCCACGAAGATCTGAACCGCGTCAAAAAGAAGCCTTATCTGGCCCAAAGGGATGCTGAGGGCCGTCCTGATGAGGTGCAGAAATGACCGGGTTGCGTGTGTCTGATCATACGACTAAAGATGACCACACGTTGTCGCGTTTCCTTCCAGATTGTCGCCAAGGAGGCCTGGAAAAACCATCGCTTGCGCAACGACTCTGTGATCGTTGACATCTTTCACGGCCTCTTCAAATCCACTTTGGTGTGTCCTGAGTGCTCTAAGGTGTCGGTGACCTTCGATCCCTTCTGCTACCTCACTCTGCCCCTGCCCATGAAGAAAGATCGAACCATGGAGGTCTTTTTGGTGCGATCAGACCCGCAGTCCAGACCCACACAGGTGAGATTACCAAGGTTAAAATAGGAACATAAGCTCGCTCTTTTGACCATCATAATCTTGCTGGATTATAGCGTTTTTAATATAGCATTTCTAGTAAGAATTTTGAGATCCTTTGTTTATTGCGACGATTGATTATTGAACTTCTGCTAAGTAGGCATCCTTATTTGTTAATGTCATTTTTATTGATGTTTTTTTAACATTAGAGCCCTGTAGACATCAAATAACATCCCTATAGTTACCCAGTATGGTACACATGACATAATATCGACGGACACCTGTTAGCATTGGGAGAGTTGCTGGTTCTGTTCTTACATGCTCTTCCTGTATAGTACTTCCTGAGTGGCTATTGGCTCGTCAGTGTAACTTTACTGACACCTAGTGTGCAGTGTGGAATACTACATATCACAAACACACCCTAGCTTGTTTTTTTTTTAAATTTAGTACACTTATGTAGTAACAATACGTACTTGTACATTATAATTACACACAGTTTGTACGAAAACTAACCTGTGATGATAACCCGTGAAAATAATGCAACTCGTTTGATTCTGATGGTACGTTGATACACGTACTCAGGCCTATGTCTTTGAATGCATGAGTACAATGTGTCGTCTGAATGCCTAGTATTTGCACTTTAGTTCATTGAGATGTTTTTGTGCATCAAAATATTACTGTTAGTCACAAAATATGTAAAATTGCAAAATAGGTATAGATGCATATGTTTAAAAATGATACAATATGACCATAATCCTGCATTACAATGTATAATTCCCAGCTCTGTGTTGCACTTTTCTCTTCTGACAGTATCGGGTTGTTGTTCCCAAGCTGGGTACGGTGATGGACTTATGCAGCGCCTTGTCCAGACTCTGTGGAATTCCTCCAGAAAATGTTAGACTTGACTTTTTTTTTTTTATTCATGTGGACTGTACACCTTCATCACATATCACAGTATATTTATGACTTGTGGTCAAATGGTCTTTCTCTTCTTAGATGGTGGTGGCTGATGTTTATAATCATCGCTTCCATAAAATTTATAGACGGGACGATGGTCTCAATCAAATCATGGAAAAGGATGACATCTTTGTGTAAGCCTTTTTCTTAATCCAACAATCCCTGTGATTGTGGTTGCTGTGTGATAGCTTGTGGTTGCCATCGTTGCAGGTACGAGGTGCAGGAGGAGGACAGCGAGAGGATGAACCTGCCCGTGTATTTCAGGGAGCGACACTCCAAGCACGCCGGAAGCTCCACCAGCACCATGCTGTTTGGCCAGCCTTTACTCATCACTGTGCCCAAGCAAAACCTCATCGCAGACGTCCTTTATGACAGGGTTCTACAGAGGATCGGGTGAGAACATACTCCACACTGCTGATAACCAGAAAAGCAGGCCCGGCTGCGTGACTTATTGAACTTATCTGGTTTATCTCTTCTGGCAGACGTTATGTAAAACGGCCGCAGAGCGCAGGGAGCGAGAGCAGAGCCTCGGCTTCAGCCACCGTCGCCAGCTGCAGTCAAGTTCCTGAATGTTCCACATCATCGAGTGTCTGCGCCAGTCTGGGCGGCTGCGGTAGTCCCTTGTCGGAGAGGGTCTCCTGCGGCGCCAGCTCTAGTAACGGCAGCAACCACTCTGGGGCCTGCACTGAAACTAACGGCCTATATGATGGTAAGCTTAGCTGTCTTATTGATCGTCAACATTGTAGGTGCGCATGGCCGGCAGCCTGATCCAACTGTAGACGCACATACAACTCACAAGGCATGCTGGGTAAACCCACTGTGTTGTTTTGCACTGCGTCAAATTCAAAAAACAGTCTTTTCTTTAAATGTAAGAGATCTGATATATTTGAGTTGAAACATTTCTGCAATTTGGGTCCCCCTCGTTTTTTGTGCTTAATTGTTTCCAGACCCAACTGTGATAAGTGAATCTCCGGAATTGGACTTCTTCTTTATAAATGGAGTATTTTCATGGTTGGAGCATGTAAAATATGTTAAGGACCTTCTAAATACAGGTTTTAACATTATTAGAGCCCTCTGTAATTTACATAACACCCCTATTGTTACCTTTACACTCCAATTACCCAATATAGTAGACAAAATAAGACGTATTAAGACATCAATTTTTTTTTAGACTAGTCTCATAATAACAATGGAGACACATGGTTACCATTGCAGAATACTACATATCTCTACATATTATATTTGTATTTTACCTTCAACGTTTTTATACTTCAAAATGTTTAATTTAGGCAAAATATTTGTACAATTTTCTTAAATTAGGATATTTTGATAGTAGGCGGCATTCAACCAAGATCGAGCAAAGATGTCTTAATTTATATACATTTTTTAAAAACGTGATAGAGTGAAGCGCAAAAGGCGAGGAATTACTGTCCTTTTTCAGTCGACATCATAGCATTTTTTCAGACCATAAACTCCAATTTTTGCATCAATATAAGCTGCCACTGGGAAACTTTCAGGCCCAATGATGGGAAATTTTATGTATTTAATTTTATGTGAATGGTAGAGGCGTTACGAAACTAACTGTAGACGGGACTGGTTCTACAAGATAAGGCGAGATTTTAACAGTACTATTAAAAGTACAAGGAACTCTGCTAATTTAATTTCTACTCAACTCTTGTGCGGTCTGTGTGAATGCTCGCGGCCCCGCCTCCACCCACCTAGACAAAGAGACTGTATAACTGACTAAAGGTCTCACTCTGTTCATTGCCCTGTTCTATGGACCAAATTTGGGCTTTTTAAAATGTTCCCAGGGGAGGAGGAGGAGGCCATGGACCACCAGGTGAGCCCAGAGCCAGAAAACGGCCAGTCTGAAGAGGAGGAGGAGACGTCTGACTTGGAGAATGGGTCGAAAGAGGGCGAGGGCAAGCCGGGCTCCTTACCGGCCAAGCTCTTCACGTTCAGTGTGGTCAACTCGTACGGAACGGCTAACATCAGCGCGCTGCCGTGTGACGGAAACGTCCTCAAACTTAATCGTTAGTTGTAGTCACGCCCATAGTTGTTTTGTTGGAAGGGTTTGTTCTGATGTGGTTTCTCTTTGCAGCGCATTCCACTGTGGCCATCGATTGGGACTCTGAGTCTAAGAAGATGTGTTACGATGAACAGGAAGCAGAGGTTTGGGATATTTGTATTTATTGTCAAAGTGAAAAGCATTGTATTTCATCTTCATGTGCTCCTCAGGCTTATGAGAAACACGAAAGCATGCTCCAGCCTCAAAAAAAGAAAGCCACAGTGGCTCTGAGAGAATGCATCGAGCTCTTCACCACCATGGAGACGCTTGGCGAACACGATCCGTGGTAAAGCATCACCACCGTAGCCCGGCTTCCTTTCTAACCCTGCACCTCCCGGCCACCCTGGTCACGTTTCTTATTATGATTTGATTTTGCAGGTACTGTCCCACGTGCAAGAAACACCAGCAGGCCACAAAAAAGTTCGACCTGTGGTCCTTGCCGCGCATTCTGGTCGTTCACCTCAAGCGCTTCTCCTACAACAGATGCTGGAGGGACAAACTGGACACCGTGGTGGATTTTCCCATCAGGTCTGCAGGCAGAAAGTGTCAAAGTGGTTGTCATTGTTGCCAATAGATGGCTTCCAAACTTTAGAATTTAGAATGAGGAAGTTTCTTTTTGCCCTTTTGGGAAATGAACTGTCATCCGAGACGGCCAACATCTCTAAGCAACAATGTGTATCTATTGTCTATATATCTATGTCGCTCCATTTTTCCAGCTCAGGCAACCTTTCAAAAAAAAAAAAAAAGAGAAGTTGTTTCAGTGTTTGTGGTGCAAGCCATTTCCTCTTGTGCCTCGGTGGAGAGGAACTAACCCTGCCTAAATGCTGAGTCATGCTTTTAAGCAGTTGGCCTTCCTGTCCAGCCACTCTGAATGACAATCTATCGTTTTATCTCGCCTACTAAGTTTTTAACGTTGCACATTTCTGCGATGTTGGCGAGTGCAGGTTCCATGTCTGTAATGTTTGTATCTTCCTTTATTTTTTTTTTTTACCTTCCAGGGATTTGAACATGTCTGAGTTTTTATGCGACCCCAAGGCTGGGCCTCACACTTACGACCTCATTGCGGTGTCCAACCACTACGGAGGCATGGGAGGAGGCCACTGTAAGTCGCTTTATACGCTCCCTTTTCCACTTCCATGGCTGCCTACTATTATCTTCTTGTGATAAATCAATCATCGATCAGCACAACTTTTTCTAAAGTGTCACTATCTTGCTCTCTTGCACGGCCCCTCCCTCTCTGTCACTCACTCACTTTTGAAAGTGTCATTTGATATATTTTAGGTTTTGAAAGCAGCTATATTAAACATAAAACACAGTTTTATACCCAATTAGATTTATACATTTATACACATATATACATGCAGCCCACCACCACAGCTTCCAAAAATCCTGGGAGAAACCCTGTATAGAACTGAAAGCCTTTTTCATGTAAAAAAAAATATGGCGGAGGAATCCTACTTTGTGGAAATTGATGTTTGGTCTGGAACCAAATATAAATATTCCTGTATATGTAAGTGTCAATTGAGTTGGAGGATTCCAATACATCAGCTTTGAATGAGCTTCCATATTATACATATGAAATAAACACCAAAATGAGCATTTTAGGGTATAGTTATGGGCATAGTTCCCGTGCCAAGCCGGGTAGTGTGCATCCTGCATTTAGGAATTGCGCCCGGCATCCGCTCTTAACCTTCGTCTCCCCTCTGTTTGACAGACACAGCTTTCGGCAAGAATAAAGTGGACGGGAAGTGGTATTACTTTGACGACAGCAGCGTGTCGTCTTCCTCAGAGGACCAGATTGTGGTAAGCTTCAATTCAGCGTCCTCGTTTTGTTGGGGCGTATGTTAGTGCGCATTCCATCTCGCATCTCCCACCTCGGTGTCGAGTGACCCGTATTTTGTGGTGTAACCCTATCTGTGCCGTCCCTCGACAGACTAAAGCAGCCTACGTGCTGTTCTATCAGCGCAGAGAAGAGGAAGGACACTCCTCCAAAACGCCGCCGTCCGCCTCGCTGGGAGGAGCCCCCGACGCTGCCGACGACCACATGGACACAAACTGAAGGAAAAGCCAATAGACGTGCAGACGCTGCTTTAGAGACAAAGGCCGCCAGACAAATCCATATTAGTCCGCCATAACAATATCCTTTCTGATTTATAGGAGGGGGAGGGTGGGTTGTTGTGAATCAGTTCGAAACCAGGAGGACAAATATGGACGGGCGGAAAGTTTAAAATCCAAATAGACGCTCGGCTCGCCAAGGTATGTATGACGACATGCAAACACAGCCTGACTCATTGAATTGTTGATGAATACAGCAGCGGGGCATCTGGCCGACATTTCCAAACCTTCACGCCTCCCTGATTACGAACACCAATCTGCTGAAATGGTTACGTTGTCTGTCGGGATGCTCCCGTCCAAATCGGACAAGTTCTGTGAGACAGCCTGTGATGGGCATACGCCAGGGATGGGCAAACTTTTGGACTCTTGGGCTGCAGGAGGTTAAACAATTTGGCGGAGTGGGCCGCCTGTCCACTATGAAACAAAACCACATACTTCCTCTGTTATTTCTAAACACCCACAAGGCATGCTGGGTAGTCACAGAATGAACTATGAACAATAAATTGGATGCCAAGAGTATGTTAACTCCCCTTGTTTATGTCTGTTAAGATCTCAGCATATTTTGCAAACAAACTGTTGGGAGAAAGACTACCATAAGCTGCCCAGCATGCCTTGCGGTGGGAATATATGTATGTGTGCATACACGGGTATTGGTATTCCCACATGGTGCGTTACTTTGTGTTGTTTGGATGGCTTTTCTGTACAATATTTTGTACAGATACACTTTTTGGCCAGATACACTTCCAGGTGAATGCCTTAAAAAAAAAAAAAAAAAAAAAAAAAAACGAGGGCAGCAGTTGGACCATCCCTGTCATATGCCGATCAATGCCTTTCAAAGCCGATCACCTGTGGCTCGTACTATTGCAGCATGCAGCCTGTTGCGAGCGTAGATCAAACTCTCATGGCTCTCTCTCCCTCGGAGCATCCCGGGCCTTCTATCCTACGGAGCGCGCCTGAGCTAGTAAAAATAAAATAGCGAAAAAATGGGGCTTTACCAAAAGGAGAAGCGCACAGAAAAAACACACACGGGTTTCTGTGTTTCTAAAGATAATAAAACAGCTAAAAAGGGAGCTAAGAATGCCGGTAATGGGAGGCATCTATTCCGACTATAAACATCCATTCCCATCATTTGATGACGTTATTAACATTGTGACGCCAAAGAACTACTTTACCGGCGTAGTAACACCTCGCCACAACACACCAGTTAGCTATTGGCAAGCTAGTGACTAGCTTTGCCACGTACTAGCACACACTGCTGCTGTTTATATTTTGGGAAAGTTTACTAATAATAGATGTGTCCCATTACGTGCATTAATTAGCTGCCTCTTTTTAGTTATTTTTCTATCTTTTAGAACAAGTTTTCATGTCTCATATAATGATTGTGGATGATGTGCACGTTTCCTGGTCAGATGGAGGCGGGGCTAGCAGCATCCAGCCAATGACAGTTAAAAGGACGTAAAATGATGCCTCATGTAGAGAATGCCCTGCTTTGCCATCCCAGTTGGACAATTACCGTCGTCACGGAATGCCAGTACCATTTCACGCTGTGCGTCACGCCTCGACACGTCGGTAGGCAGCAAACGTCCCCCCCGCCATCATGACAGCAATCCAAAACAAACAAAAAAAAGCCCATATAAATAAATCCAACCTAACTGAAGAGATGTAAATAATCACACTATTTTAAATAGGTGTAAACATTCTTGTCCTCATATTTATCATGCTGGTATCTACAGGATTTGTTCTTAAATGGGAAAGTATCTACAATAAAGAATGGATGCCTCAACGCCATTGTACTGTTCTACTTTCCCTTCCCGTGAAGCAATACAGTAAAGTCTCGTTATATCGATATTGTCGGGAGTCGAAAAAAATATCGATATAACCGGACTGTCGATATATCCGATCCTACGCCGAACTGCATTAAAAGTGGGCAATAATGCACTCGACATTGTTCTATAGTATAGAACAATGTCGAGCAGCTTAAATCAATCTTTGCTTAAGGATTTCAATACCAAAAAAGAACACGGCCAACGTGTGGTGGTGGTGGAAGTGTGAAAAATAAAGTTGACTGGAAGCAACCGTTGGCCGTGTTCTTTTTTGGTATTGAAATCCTTAAGCAAAGATTGATTTAAGCTGCTTTTGTATCGATATAAGCAGACCAAATTGGTTGGCGGGAGATGAAAAGGGCATCGTAGTAACCGGATTATCATAATAACCGGGTATCGTACTAACGGAACTAATTATATCATAAAAGACTAGAAATTTGCCGGGAAATGAAAATAGTATCGTAATAAGCAGTACTTCGATATAACCGATATCGATATAACGAGACTTTACTGTATATTATTATCGTATCGTCATATCGTTACCCTATCAACTTCTATCTGGTGCTATTAATTGATTTATTCATGTCATTTTAGTAGCTTAGGGTTGAAAGATGAAAGAATACATTGATTTTTTTTTTTTACAGGTTGTAAACAATTCAGAGAAAAGTAATTTTTAAGGAATTAGCTTGGCTGGAAAATCGCCAATCGCAGGTCACATGTTGACAAAAAAAAAACAGGTTTTCCCGATGTTACAGTGAGGGCTACGTGCTAACCACTCGGCCAAAATCCTATACAAAAAGTCCTTAGCATGCTAGCAATGCTAACATTATGCTTAAATCATAATTTTCTCAAGTGTTTATAGATGTGCCTATGAAAAAAACAGAAATGCTACTATATTAATACAAGCTTGCAATGCTAACTTTAACATGCTAACACCAGAATAGTGGTGTTTACGGTATATACCCAGCATGCCAAAGGTGTTTATACTGCTACTATGTTAGCATACGAACACCTAGCATGATAGTGTTCGTATAAGTGGAGGTAATGAAGTCATAATATTACAAGAACATTTTGCAAAGGTTAGATAAGAAAGTTGAACTTTTTTAAAAACTCGGACAATATGAACAAAGTGGATATTAATAATAGACCTTTTCACCTAGTCTACAACAAAGATGAGACGCAGTATTTTGTTGAAATATACTGTATATGATTTCCAAGTTTATGTTTTGCCAGTAAAGCAGGCGGACGAGGCAATGAAGGAAAAATGATGTATTTATTAATATTGATTTATTCTGTGCTTGCCATGTATTCATGTACAGCTGAGGCGTCATGCTTCTTTACAGTGCATCTGGTAACCCCCCCACAAACGCTTTGGTTTCAGAGGTTGCCTTCATGGAGTTAAGATAGCACAAAACAGCGTACGAGTGCACAAGTGAGCACAGGTTCCCCCGACGTACGTCATCACACGGAGGAGACGCGTTAGTTTGCCTGGCTGAGAAGCTTCTTAATGTCGCCCTCCACGTCGCTGGTGAGGAATCTGCGGCTGTAGCGTTTGAAGGGCACGCCCTGGGCATCCACTAGGAACTTCTCAAAGTTCCAGGACACGTCGTTCCTGCACACGGGGCTCCAGATGATGAACTTGGGGTCGCTCATCAGGGCGGTGGGCTCGTCGCTGGGGAACGGGAGGGTTTCCCGCAGGAACGCAAACAGGGGGTGGGCGTCCTTGCCGTTCACGTCCACCTTCTCCAGGAGTTGGAACTTTGGCTCAAACCCGTTGCCGGGTCGCACGTACTTTAATGACGGCAGGATTTCCTGGTTCTTGCAGTTCTCCTGCACGGAGAGGAAAATGTTGTCATGCGCTTGGCCTTCAGCGCAGCTGAAAATGTATTTTACGTATTTTATTGCTATATAGAAAAGGGCTGTTTTTTTATGGGCCTGCAGCACAAAAAAACTGCAAATCCAACATTTTCAGTATATTGAAATTATGAGGAAAATTACAAGAAAGTTGAAATACTGACATTTTTACATAAAGTTATATATGAAAGACAAAAATATAGAAGGGGGCTGTTTTTTTATGGGCCTGCAGCACAAAAAAACTGCAAATCCAACATTTGCAGTATATTGAGAAAAATAATAAAAGAAAAAAATATGAGGAAAATTACAAGAAAGTTGAAATACTGACATTTTTACATAAAGTTATATATGAAAGACAAAAATATAGAAGGGGGCTGTTTTTTTATGGGCCTGCAGCACAAAAAAAATGCAAATCCAACATTTTCAGTATATTGAGAAAAATAAGAGAAAAAATTGAGGAAAATTACAAGAAAGTTGAAATACTGAAATTTTTACATAAAGTTATATATGAAAGACAAAAATTGCTTTTTATTATTTAGAATAAACACTCAATATTCAGAAAAATAATACTGTATTTTAGTAGCATATGCTTAAAATATATAAAAAAATTTATGTCGTTATATGAAAAACCAAGTTGTAATTTTTTGGAAAACTTAGGGTGGGGAAAAGTCATATCACAAGAATAAAGTAAAAATATTATGAGTATAAAATTATAATTATGAGAACATTTACCAAATAAATTGCTGCAATTTTACAATAATAAAATCAAAATATTATGAGAAAAAAATTGTAAAAAAAAAGAAAAAAATTGTATTCCGATTAGAAAAAAAGTAACAATTACGACAAATATTTTTTCAGCTGCTGTTTTTGCCTTCTCTGAACCGCAGCTCCACAGTGCAGGCGGGCACTCGTGCAGCTCCACAGTCTTGACTCCACCATTAGCCAGACAACGGCCACAGAATGACGAGAATGACACCATGCTTAACTTCAAGCCCCACGATTCGTCGACGCTGTTGACTGGAAAGTGTGTGTTTTGCGATGAATGAGTTACTAATGGTGTCACTCGGTCATGGGCGGTTAGGCAACTACCCCCTCATTCCACAGCAGAGTACAATCTAATCATATATGGAGAATAAGTAGATGTAGGGTTGGAAGTGCCTTTTTATAACCTTTCACAGGGAAGTTAAAATGGGGAACTCTGCCAGCGACAGTTCCCATGGTATTTAGGAGAGGGTGTGTCAAAAAGGTTGAACTGGTTGTGTAGCTGAAAACTGTCAAAAGTACAAACAACATACACACAATTTTTTTTTCTCATGTTTGAGTGTGTGTCCAAACTTTTGACTGGCAGTTGAGTATAATATATATATATATATATATATATATAATATATATAATGTATATAATAAATCATCTTCAAAAAAAGGGGAAATTTGAATACTATGACAAATACATTATGGCATAACTAATATTTTAAAACATGTATTATGAAACAAAGTAGTAAAAACAATTGTTTGAAAATTGAAATTCCTTCTTTGAGTGAAAATGTCACAACAGGAATACGATGTAAAAAGTCCCAAGAGTATCTACTATTGTGTTCTTGTGCTCACCTGGTGGCCGAACTGGTTGCAGGGCACCCCCAGGATAACGAGCCCCTTGCTGGCGTAGCGCTCATGGAGCTCGTTCATCTGGGTGTAATCCCTGGTCGTCGTCCCTCATAGAGACGCGACGTTCTCAATGAGGACCACTTTGCCCTGCAGCGAAGAGAAATTCAATGTTTCCCCCGTCAGGAGTTTGGCCGTCAGATCGTAGAATCGCTTAGCCATTGTTGATCTTCCGAGTGCCGCAAATGACTGACCGTCTTCTGGGGAAACTGAACGCAACCTTGAGGCTTTGCCAAAGATCTTCTACTTGTCAAGATAGCTTACTGCTTAAACACTGCAGTGACGCTTAATGCCTGCTTAGCTTGTAGACACCACTGTGGGATGAGTATATTAACTTTTGACATTGTAACATTAGATGTAATGTTCTTAATAATTATGGAAATTAATGTTTCATTTTATTTTACTCGTCAATGTCCTTCCATAGTCATCTCGTTGTGGGTATGCTTGCTTAAAAACACTCTGTACCGGTTGGGTTACAGGAGGGTTAAATATTAGGCACCGTCCAACAAAAAGCACAGTGTGTATAAAGTACGCTCCTTTAAGTTAGAAACCGTCTCTAAGTAAACTTCTTGTTGATGTTAAAATTGATTTTTAAATTTCACAACGGTGAATCTGAGATAATCAACGTTTATCACATGTATACTACCTTTAGTTTTGTCATTTCACGTTTTACGGTGTTAGCCAAATGCAGACGCTCTCCGGACGCTGACCGATGACGTACAACAGATTGGCGCGAAATTATGTTTAGTAACTAGTGTATGGCGGCGTGATCCTTGTTGGTGTGGGTCCACCGGAACTTTTAAACGGTGCGTAATGCGGCTGGGTTTGTAACAGTTTTGATAACCAGAAGAGTAACAAACTTAGAGTTGTTAAAGCTATGACACCCCCTCATTATAAGCTGCTGTCGTCTCAAAGCTAACGTTAGCAATAGCACATTGGAACCAGTACCGTAGTGGCTGTTATTAACCTGGTCACGTGGTGTAGAAAATAAACTTTCCAACATTGTATCTCATCAGATGATGCGGAAAAGGCGAAGCTCCACTGTGGACAATGCAGAGAAACACGCCCACGCCCCCGCTGCTGCCAGTAAGACAACATCCATACATTTTCTTTACAGTTTTCCCTCACTAGGGTCGCGGGAATGCTGGAGCCTATCCCAGCTGTCATACCTTACCATTCACAGTAGCCGACTCTACGGTGGCCCATATGGGACAAACGTCAGAAATAAACACAATGAAATAAATGTGGGAAATGCTGCACATGGCAACACACACCCTCAAAGCCCAGAACATGAAAGAAATGGTGCACAAAAACACATGATCTTGAACGCCATAATCTATGCGTTCACAGAGGCGAAGAAGAGTCGCACAGGTGGCCGTCAGACTAAGGCGTCTGCACCGGACGAGAGCATGGAGAGTGTATTCAGTGTGTTTCTACGAGAGGCGGGTGTCACCTTGAAACGAGGCGGCACAGCCAACGAGATCGGTGAGTTTTTAAAAAACACACACTCTTGGATAAATGTCATCCACCGTTCATTTCTGCTGGTGTGTATTACTCTGTCCAGCTGTTGACCAGGTGGTGTTTCAAAAGAGGATCCAGAAAAAGCTACAGAAGAGCCCGAGATACCCCGGTGTGAGTATACGTACTTCTCTACTATGTAATTTACGGATTTTTACTTGGGGGGACTGAAGCCCAATCTTGACCCCGGTCGGGGAAAAGGATGCTGCGGGATACGAGCGCATTGACCACGAGGAGAAGAATGATTTAGCCCTAGATTTCTGGAGTATTTTATGAAAAGCAGTATACTACAGTGCCCCACTGGGATCTAGTGTCATTGGAAAAAAAAGTCAGCAAGGTGGGACCCCTTGGTGGGACATGTTAGGTGTACGCGGTACTGCGATCTGGATCAGATCAGGATGATGGTTTTGCCATTACAACTTGTAGCCCTGCTTACAAACAATACATTGGATAGCAAAAAACAAGGAGTAATTTCCATTAAGAGAGTAGTTGAAAAATATAAATAATACATCCTTATACAGTATAGTGTATAATTTAAAAAAAGGTATATGTATTCACATTTTTAAAATCATGTCAAGTAGGTCATTGAATTAGTGTCAATATACAAGGTATGATACTTCTCAAATTTGATATTAATTATAAGTTTTAAGTGTTGAAAACTGTACAAACAAACCACACCTTTTGAGGTGAAAAAATATAAATTAGATATTAGAGATGCTATTTTTTTTTTTTACTTTACCGATACCGAAAGATTTCTGCTTCTCAACATTGATATGAGAACCAGAGTATAGAGGGGAGGGAGCCACTTGGTGTGGCCCCGCAAGGTGCACTGTATTTGGGTACACACTCCAAGCAGCCGTTGTGCCGCTATGGGGGTCTGGAGAACCAGAGTATAGAGGGGAGGGAGCCATCTGGTGTGGCCCAGCAAGGTGCACTGTATTTGGGTATACACTCCAAGCAGCCGTTGTGCCGCTACGGGGGTCTGGAGAACCAGAGTATAGAGGGGAGGGAGCCACCTGGTGTGGCCCAGCAAGGTGCACTGTATTTGGGTACACACTCCAAGCAGCCGTTGTGCCGCTACGGGGGTCTGGAGAACCAGAGTATAGAGGGGAGGGAGCCATCTGGTGTGGCCCAGCAAGGTGCACTGTATTTGGGTATACACTCCAAGCAGCCGTTGTGCCGCTACGGGGGTCTGGAGAACCAGAGTATAGAGGGGAGGGAGCCACCTGGTGTGGCCCAGCAAGGTGCACTGTATTTGGGTACACACTCCAAGCAGCCGTTGTGCCGCTACGGGGGTCTGGAGAACCAGAGTATAGAGGGGAGGGAGCCACCTGGTGTGGCCCAGCAAGGTGCACTGTATTTGGGTACACACTCCAAGCAGCCGTTGTGCCGCTACGGGGGTCTGGAGAACCAGAGTATAGAGGGGAGGGAGCCACCTGGTGTGGCCCAGCAAGGTGCACCGTATTCGGACACATGCTCCAAGCAGGCAGTGTGCCCCTATGGAGGTCAGGAAACCCAGAATTTAGAGGGCAGGGAGCGACCTTGTATGGCCCAGCAAGGTGCACTGTATTCGGACACACGCCCCAAGTAGCCCGTGTGATGCCACAGAGGTCTCTGGCAAACGTTTTGGGTTTTGTAAACGCTGCGGCACGGTTGTTTCAGGAGTCTGTTAGGTTTTTTTTTTGTGCTCCATGAGTTTTTTCCCCCCCTCATTGCTGTGCAAGTGAATGCTGAGCTCAGCTAAGGGGGCGTTAGGATGGGCCGTTAACGTCACAGGTAGGAGAGAAAGGAGCGCTTGATTCGCTCACCCGTGCAGTATGAGTAATCTTGGTTATATTGGTTATTGGTTATCTGAGCTATTTTTAATGTTATCATATTTTTTGGAATGATGTCATAGTTCCCTCATATTGGGCCAATAATTATGGCGCATCCCTATTATAGGAGTATACGTATATTATTGTTAAGTAACAAAGGCGTTGCTCAGATTGTGCAGGAATTCATCAGTGGATTGGAGTCGTATATTGAGGATGCTGACAGATTTCGGAATTGCCTGCTTCCTTGTGTCCCGAGACTGTCCGATGGAGATTCCAGGTATACAGTAGCTGTCATTCACATCGAAACTCAAGACATAGGAAGTTTTTTTTTTTAATTATGAATGTTTTCTTCTATTTGCAGCTCCGTCAGCTCCTTCCAGGAGAGCCTGCTGCGCATGTTGTTGGGGATTGAGATGCTTCAGGTACCAGGATGAATACAAATAAAATAGAATTAAAAAAGTGGACTTTATTCTGGAATAATGTATAATAATCTGCTTTTTCCCCGCTTGTAGACTCTGATCATTAACACCTTGCTTGAGAAACTCCCTGAATATATGCTCAATAGGTCAGTACTTCATGTTCAGTTACATTTGTTTCAACGTAACGTTGCCTTCATGTGTGTCTCAGCACGGACGAGGCCGGGCTCAGTATTCCACGTCTCATCATCAACCAGCTCAAATGGCTGGACAGAGTTGTGGACTGCAAGGTACTTTATCGTCCGTTCTTCAGCTGACGGCCTCCGGTGGGCTTCAGCGTCGTGTCCATGTGCTTACTATATCTCAGGACCTGGCAGCCAAGCTCATGGAGCTGCTGTCTGCGGCGCCCGTGGACGTGCAGCGTGACATCATTAGCAGCCTGCCAGAGATACTGGAAGACTCCCTGCACAACGACATCGCCCGGGAGCTCGAGTATGTGCCGTCAAGTACCAGCCATGCTTGCAGACGTGCATATCATTAACATTTCCCTGCAGGTCTTTACTGAAGGAGAGCACTCGGTTGACGGTGGCCATCTTGGATGCCCTTTCAAGCCTGAACCTCAGCTCTGGATTACTCACTGAGGTACTTAACTCTTAACTCTCTGATGTAGAGTTAGTCATTTTTACATGAATGGTTGATATATGTTATACAATGGCATCAATTAGGTTTTCATTATACCCTCCTGAGTGAAATTTTGAAGTAAAAAAATGTCAAGAATGTACATTTTTGCATTGTTGGATCTTCAGGAGGTTCTTGGTAGAACTTCAAAACACAAAAGAATAAAAAAATGTAAGTGAGGAATGTATTGCAAATAAGCATTAGAGAGAAATTAGCTGAAAAATTAAAAAAAACTAAACCTCCAGAAAAATATGATTCCAGCGTTTCCAGGAGGCTAGTGGGAATGTTGCTCCAGGTGCTGAAGATGCGTTGGATTTAGATGAGGGGAAGATGCAGGATGGTCTAAAAGAGTCAGCTTATTCCTCTGGAAGAAGTCCTTTGTCAAGTGTTGGACCAGGGCCTTCAGCCCCCGCCACCGTTTGACGCCCCTGCACCACATGAAGCTCCACTGTTCCATTGAAGGATCATGATGGTTGAAAACATCTCAGGTGGGATCTCCTTGGAAGCCATGAGGACCGTCCAGGGAGAAGAAAACTTTCCTCCACCTTTCAATGTCCCATGTTTGGTGCTCTCCTGCTCATTCCAAACATTCCAATTTTGTGGCGTCGATGAAGAGCTTTTTTCTTCTAAAAACCTTTTATGACAGATGGACAGATGGTTGTTGACTGGCCACCACCTTCATTTGGGCCGAGGATGGTCCTTTTGTTCCTTGAGCCTCAGCTTCACTTCTTTTTTCAGAAGTTTGGAATGGCTTTCTTACTACGTTCATTCTTTGTTTTGCGCTAACCACTTATCCGCCGTGCAGCCCTCCTTAAGATCCAACAGGACAAAATGTCCATTCTTGCATTTTTCCGACTGGTCTCGACATTTTGATCAGGCATGAATATACGGTATTGTTCCCATCGTTTCAGGTTCGCGGAGCAGTGATGTCCACCGTGGCTGCCGTGCAGCTGGAAGACCTTCCCGTGGTGGTCAAGTTCATCCTTCACTCCGTCTCAGCCTCTGATGCGTATGAGGTCAGGAGCACCACGCCTAGCGCATGCTGTCTGTGTAGTCTGTTGATGAAACGCCATCCCCGATGTGATCTCCGGTCACATGGTTGACGGTGGAAACACCACAACGTGCTCTAGCTCATTGGATCTAGCTCATTGGAGCCGCCATCACCCCTTAAAGACAGTCAGCCAAATCGTGGACATTTCTCACATTTCTTATACTCCGTTCCATTGGAGAGCCTACATAGAAAATACATTGTTTCAATACAGCAAAACCAGACAATGAAGATAATAATTCATTCAATCATTTTCTACCGCTTTTTCCTCACAAAGTTCGCGGGGGTGCTGGAGCCTATCCCAGCTGTCTTGGGGCGAGAGGCGGGGTACACCCTGGACGCATCAGTGGTTAAAATCGGTTCAAAACTGTGGAACTTGTTACTGGACAAAAAAATTTTATACGCTGTAACACAATAACACAGCAACCAATGTTTATGTAAGTTTGTGCTTTTGAAAATAGCACAAAAAAAATCCAATATGCTAATTTACCTTACTGGTAATGCTAACATGGTTGCTGGTAACATGTTAACACTAAACATAAAAACACTGTCAATATAAGCTTATAACTTTAAACGCCCAAAAAAAGCTAACATGCTAATTTTTTTAAATTAGCATTTTTAAATGCTAATTTACTAGTATTGCTAACATGGTTGCTGGTAACATGTTAACACTAAACATAAAACACGGTCAATATAAGCTTATAACTTTAAAGGCCCAGAAAAAAGCTAACATGCTAATTTTTTTAAATGCTAATTTACTAGTAATGCTAACATGGTTGCTGGTAACATGTTAACACTAAACATAAAAACACTGTCAATATAAGCTTATAACTTTAAAGGCCCAAAAAAAGCTAACATGCTAATTTTTTTTAATTAGCATTTTTAAATGCTAATTTACTAGTAATGCTAACATGGTTGCTGGTAACATGTTAACACTAAACTTAAAAACACTGTCAATATAAGCTTATAACTTTAAAGGCCCAAAAAAGCTAACATGCTAATTTTTTTTTATTAGCATTTTTAAATGCTAATTTACTAGTAATGCTAACATGGTTGCTGGTAACATGTTAACACTAAACTTAAAAACACTGTCAATATAAGCTTATAACTTTAAAGGCCCAAAAAAGCTAACATGCTAATTTTTTTTAATTAGCATTTTTAAATGCTAATTTACTAGTAATGCTAACATGGTTGCTGGTAACATGTTAACACTAAACTTAAAAACACTGTCAATATAAGCTTATAACTTTAAAGGCCCAAAAAAGCTAACATGCTAATTTTTTTTTATTAGCATTTTTAAATGCTAATTTACTAGTAATGCTAACATGGTTGCTGGTAACATGTTAACACTAAACTTAAAAACACTGTCAATATAAGCTTATAACTTTAAAGGCCCCAAAAAGCTAACATGCTAATTTTTTTTTATTAGCATTTTTAAATGCTAATTTACTAGTAATGCTAACATGGTTGCTGGTAACATGTTAACACTAAACATAAAAACACTGTCAATATAAGCTTATAACTTTAA
This sequence comes from Doryrhamphus excisus, assembly GCF_037039965.1. Classification (NCBI taxonomy): domain Eukaryota; kingdom Metazoa; phylum Chordata; class Actinopteri; order Syngnathiformes; family Syngnathidae; genus Doryrhamphus; species Doryrhamphus excisus. Next base: position 1,845,752 of record NC_136374.1, read on the forward strand.
AGGCCCAAAAAAGCTAACATGCTAATTTTTTTTATTAGCATTTTTAAATGCTAATTTACTAGTAATGCTAACATGGTTGCTGGTAACATGTTAACACTAAACTTAAAAACACTGTCAATATAAGCTTATAACTTTAAAGGCCCCAAAAAGCTAACATGCTAATTTTTTTTTATTAGCATTTTTAAATGCTAATTTACTAGTAATGCTAACATGGTTGCTGGTAACATGTTAACACTAAACTTAAAAACACTGTCAATATAAGCTTATAACTTTAAAGGCCCAAAAAAGCTAACATGCTAATTTTTTTAAATTAGCATTTTTAAATGCTAATTTACTAGTAATGCTAACATGGGTGCTAGTAACATGTTAACACTAAACTTAAAAACACTGTCAATATAAGCTTATAACTTTAAAAGCCCCCAAAAAAGCTAACATGCTAATTTTAACTTTTTAGCAATGCTGACATGCTAACTGTTAGCATGCTAACACTTAGGAGCACTTACTCTTACTCTCTATATAAGTTTTTCTACATATGAAAATGGCTTAAATGCTAACATGCTAATATGTCAACTGTTAATATGCTAATATTGAACATGAAATTAATTCTTTTGGAGATAAAGTATCTATTTTCACTACCATATTCATTCATTCCTCATGAGGGTCGCGGGGGTGCTGGAGCCTATCCCAGCTGTCTTCAGGCGAGAGGCGGGGTACACCCTGGACTGGTGGCCAGCCAATCAATGGACAATTTGGAGTCGCTAATTAACCTAGCATGTTTTTGGAATGTGGGCATTCGTACTGGGAGCCGTTGCAGTGTCTCACCGTTATGTGTGTGTGTGGACAGGTGGTGTGTAGCCTTCGTAAGAAACTAGAACTGGAGCAGTGTGTTCTCCCTCCTGTACTCCAAGCGTCCCAAAGCCGCCTGAAGAACAAAGTAGCAGCAGCGTAGGTATCACGGGTAAACGGTACAAAGCACGGATGCATGATGATGAACTCGTCATGGGGAGCACAGTCGGGACCGGTGCGGTTCTGTGTTTCAGGTCCAGGTCCCCAACAGCAAACAAGGGCAGCCAGGACGTCGTGACGCTGGTCGTGGATGCCATCAAGTCGGCAGTGCGCTTCCAGAAGACTCTGTCTGAAGCCTGGCTCAAGGTGCTCAATTGGGATTTATGCCCTCCCTCTTTTATACACAAAGCGGTCTGAGTGACTTGGTTGCTGTTTTGACAGGCGATCGAGTCTGTAGAAGAAGTGGAGGACCACAAGGTGAATTTCATGTGACGTTTGCATAGTTTATTGATTTGGCTTTTTTTTTTTTTTAATAATGCGGTGCTACAGCCAAGGTAAAAATAACCCCAATAATCCCTTACTTATGACGCTTGACTGGCTTAGACCCCACAGTGATAAGTGAATTCCATGAAGTGGAATTCTTCATTTATACATTTGTAGATAGAGCATAGAACACCTGTTTATGACCTTGTGAATACACATTTTAACATTAGAGCCCTCTAGAAATGGAATAACAACACTATAGTTACCTGTACATTCCTATTACCCAATATACACTACCGCTCAAAAGTTTGGGATCACTTTCACATTTTTTTTTTCCATTTGGTTAAGATCCAAAACAAAAGGTATAGGGTATAAAATAATCATTAGATAAAAGTCAAGTTCAAAAGTAAAAAAAAAAAAAAAAAGAGTATACTAGGAGCAAGAGTTAAAAGCTAAATTAAATAAATGGGTCTTGAACCTATTTTTAAAAATCTCAACGGCGACTTCAGGATGCTGGACTTGCTGGGTATTTGAAACTACACATGTAGATATGCTAAGTTATATATATTTCAAGGGAAAAACTGCATTTTAGCTTTGAGGTGGTGGTTAATAAAAAGCGTATTACTAGTATGAATTATTTGTTTTTTCCTTCGACAATTTTTGTTTTTTTCATCTCCCCAAATAATTTTTTTTCTTTCTTTCTCATATTAGGACTTTCCAAAAAAAAAAACACCCAACCTCTTTGAAATGACTTATAATGTCATCATCATATTACAGCTTCATTCTCCTGAAATTCTGCTTTTTTTCCAGAATATTTTGACTTTATTCTTGTAAAATTACAGCTATTTTTTTTTCACTTCCGCGGTTAAGTTTCCCAACTATTTAAACTTTCCTCCGGTCAATTTGCTTCTCCTAATGATGACTTATTGCCATAATATTTTGACTTTGTTGACTTTTTCTGCAGTCTAATTTCACAAATTTATTTGTTGTTTTGTGTATTTTTAATAGGATTTCGACTTTTTTACTTAGGATGTCAACTTTATGGTACTAAAGTGATGTTATTTTTTTTCTCTCATGTGATTAGAACCTTATTCTAAAAAAATGACTTTTTCCTCATGAAATCACAACTTTTTTTCTTGGGAAAATGACTTTAAATTTACTTCCTGCGGTAGTCATTGTCACATGACTGTTACATTACTGCCATCTAGTGACCAGTGTTGAATTCTACATATTTCAATGCCTTATATATATATACATTTTACATCATTTAGGCATATAAATTCTCAATTTCGGCAATAAAATACACACATAAATATTAATATTTTTGGCTAATAATTGAACCACTACACCGCATGATATATAAGGAATCTATTTTAGCAATACAATAAGGTGAAGCTGCAACATTGGAAGAGCAAAGCTACATGAGATAACTAATTGTTAAATGAATACCTCCATGGTAATCAACCAATCAGGTGATAGATCTGCTGGTGCTCTTCATCCTCCACTCCACCAACGCCAACCAGAGTCGACGGGGGGCCGAACGGGTGTTGAAGGTTAAAGTGCGGAGCGGTCAGATCCCCGAGACGCTGCTGCAGAAGACCTTTAAGGACAACACGCAGGCAAGCGCATTTTCCCGCGATGTGACTTATGATTGACACGTACGGTTTGTCTGATGTCTGATCTTGGGCTTCCAGGTCCTGAGAGTGTATTTCCCCTCCATCCTAGCGCTGGCTCAGAGCTTGCTGCGTTCGCCGGACCCCTGCGTGGTGCCGTTTGGCGGTCTCATGTATCGACATTCATTCTCTGCTTTTGATTCCTACTGCCAGCAGGTGGATGTTCTGTTCAATTCCAACTACCAGCATCGCCTGGTCTTTGGTTTTAAACACCTACCTTACACCTGCCATGCGCTTTTTCCAAGGAGGTGGTGGGCTGCTTGGTGACCCACGTGTGCAGCGGCGTCGACGGCGAGGTGGACATGGCCCTGGAGCTGCTCTGCGGCCTGGTGACGGAACAAGCTTCAGCCATGGGGGCCTATGCCGTTTTTGTCAAGGTCAGTTGGGAACGCCAGAGTTTTTTTGTTTCTTTCATGACAAAATGCAGACACGGGTTGTGATTATTATCTGATTCTTCCTACTCCTTTTAGGGTAGGATGGATAATGCTAATGTTAACATGTGACTTGTGAGGCACGCCTGAAACAAATCCGCCGTACGACATACCATTCATACGTAAAATGAATTCCTTCCTGCAGGGAATTTTGGACTACCTGGACAACCTCACCCCACAGCAGATTCGCAGACTTTTCCATCTTCTGAGCAGGCTGGCGTTTGGATCGCAGCAAGGCTCCCACATCCAGGTCCCCGCTATCATTTCACTCTTTATTGTCCTCGGGCGGGTTTGGGGGGGCCTTTTTAACACCACCGTTTTTCACTTCCCACCTCAGGATGATATGCACATTGTGATTCGCAAGCAGCTCTCCAGCACCGTGCCCAAGTACAAACGGATCGGGATCATCGGCGCCGTGATGATCATAGGCAGCATGGGGGCGCTCAGGTAGGGGCTCGCCCTCACTTGATGTTCTGTCATGTCTTTTTTATTTCTCCGTCATGCCCTTTGCACCATCCAGGCCAAATGACACAGATGCTCACGACGGCTCGTTATCACCCGAGACGTTCAGACAGGTAAACTGTCTGGTCTTCTGGTCTTCGTTTCAGGTTCTTCCACCTCATGTAAGACGTTTGTGTTGCAGTTGTCGGCTCTTTTGGAGCTGGTGCAGTCCAGCAGCGAGACTTCGCCCGAAGCGTCAGCTCTTTACTACGATGAGCTGGCTAATCTGATACAGACCTCCACCCTGGACCCGCAAGTGCAGGTGGGAGACCATGAAAGTACAGTACTTGTACAGTACTACACCTGCGGATTGCCTCTCAAAAGGATTTCTTATTCACAAATGAGCCGTTTTTGATGCATCAGTGGTTAAAATCGGTTAAAAACTGTGGAACTCGTTACTGGACACATTTTTTTTTTATACACTGTCACACAATAACACAGCAACCAATGTTTATGTAAGTTTGTACTTTTGAAAATAGCACAAAAAAAATCCAATATGCTAATTTACCTTACTAGTAATGCTAACATGGTTGCTGGTAACATGTTAACACTAAACATAAAAACACTGTCAATATAAGCTTACAACCTTAAAGGCCCAGAAAAAAGCTAACATGCTAATTTTTTTTAATTAGCATTTTTAAATACTAATTTACTAGTAATGCTAACATGGTTGCTGGTAACATGTTAACACTAAACATAAAAACACGGTCAATATAAGCTTATAACTTTAAAGGCCCAGAAAAAAGCTAACATGCTAATTTTTTTTAATTAGCATTTTTAAATGCTAATTTACTAGTAATGCTAACATGGTTGCTGGTAACATGTTAACACTAAACATAAAAACACGGTCAATATAAGCTTATAACTTTAAAGGCCCATGAACATGCTAATTTTAACTTGTTAGCAATGCTAACATGCTAACTGTTAGCAATGCTAACATGCTAACTGTTAGCAATGCTGACATGCTAACTGTTAGCAATGCTGACATGCTAACTGTTAGCAATGCTGACATGCTAACTGTTAGCAATGCTGACATGCTAACTGTTAGCAATGCTGACATGCTAACTGTTAGCAATGCTGACATGCTAACTGTTAGCAATGCTGACATGCTATCTGTTAGCAATGCTGACATGCTATCTGTTAGCAATGCTGACATGCTAACTGTTAGCAATGCTGACATGCTAACTGTTAGCAATGCTGACATGCTAACTGTTAGCAATGCTGACATGCTAACTGTTAGCAATGCTGACATGCTAACTGTTAGCAATGCTGACATGCTAACTGTTAGCAATGCTGACATGCTAACTGTTAGCAATGCTAACATGCTAACTGTTAGCAATGCTAACACGCGGCATAGGAGCACTTACTCTTACTTTCTATAGAAGTTTTTCTACATATGAAAATGGCTTAAATGCTAACATGCTAATATGTCAACTGTTAGCATAACATTGAACATGAAATGAATTAATTTGGGGATAAAGTATCTATCATTTTACGTTTGCTGAAAAACCCAATAAATGTATTTGTGCATTTTTGCTGATATTTTGTTGCTATTTTTCATTTTGTAAAAGATTAAAACCAATCCAATATGATTCAAGTTATATACTGCCAATTTTTCTAGTGGCATTTTTTCTTCAGATGGGCAAGACTATAAAACCAAATATGTTGATCTTTGAGAAAAATAGTTTATTATGAGGAAGAGTTGATTGTGTGATGAAGCTGTGCTGCTTAAACGAGTGAGGTGATGAAATGAAACGTCCTCGTGCACAGGAGAAGATCAGCATGAGAGTCTTGGACGACTTCCAGGGTGACTTTGTTGTGGACCTGGGTCCAGACGTCCAAGGGTGGGTGAGCGGCAGTCGGAGCCAACAACGTCAGTGCCTTGATGAGCTAATGGCGTCCCGTTCTCCGCTCTCAGGTCCTTCCCCTTCCCGGCTCGCGTCATGTACGACCTGGACGAGGAGGAGAGCCAAGGGGGCATCGCCGTCAACCTGATGCCCCTGCTGGCCCAGGACGTCCACCGCAAGGCAGAGCGGCGTGGTCGCGACATGAAGGACAACAAGTCAGTCACCTCACACTCGTCTGCTTTGTGACTTTGCAATGTCTCTTTTTTTTATCTTCTCCCATCTGCAGGAGTCCTCTGTGTTTGTCCCCGTTCTTCCGCCTGCTCCGGTTGTGCGAGGAGAAGCAGAACCAGGGAGAACTAGAAGAGATCGATGCCTTGCTGGGTGAGGAGAAGCCGCTTCCTGTCGCTGTTCCCCCGTGTGGCTGCCGGATAACATCTGGGTGTCCGTTTTGTCCAGGCTGCCCCCTCATCCTAACAGACGTGGAGGTGGTGGAGAAAATGGAGAGCCTGTGCAAAGTCGAGAAGGAGTTCCTCTGCACTTTACTCTTTCACACCATCAACTGGTTCAGAGAGGTAGCTTCACAGCTCACGGGTGCGGGTCGTGTACTAGCATCTTCTGAGCAAAGTTCTTCCGTGTTGTGGCAGCTGGTGAATGCCTTCTGCAGGCTGAAGGATCCAGAAATGAAGATGAAAGTGATGACCCGTCTGCAGAACATCACCTACCTCCAGACCCTGTTGGAGAGAGCTTTGGCAGGTGAGCGTGGCCGTACATAACGTACATGCACAGCATCCACGTCTTCTTGTCTTGTCCAGGAACTCCTGGCTACGTTCCTCCTGTGGCTAACTTTGATGGAGAGAGCACAGACGTGATATCATCTGGCACCGCTGCTCCTCTTCATAAGACAAAGAAAAGTAAACCAAACGCACCACGGCAGATATTTGGATCGCACTCAAAGATGACATCAATTCATCTTTTTAAGATGGCTCAGGAAAGAAGAGGAAGGCGCCTGGAAAGAATTCCTCGGAAAGCAACTCCCAGGTGGAGGACAAGCTGGAGGAAGATGAAACCCAGCAGGTGAGCAATAAAATAAAAAAATCAGTTAGAGATGCGACTTTCATAGAAACACAAGTCAGCCCAGTTCATCCGCTGAGGGGAAAAATGAAAGAATACAATCACATTCGATATCAGCGTCATAATTCTGGACAAAATTGCAGGACAAAAATCAACTTCAGTGACTGAAAGCTAGATTCTTACATGCAATAATGGATTTTACCAAGTTACCACGATACTTTTGTGAGCTTGAAATATTCGAAGAAACGTTCAGGAAACTCGTCAATCATCATTTTCTTCTATTTATCGTAATTCACAATGATAACTATATTAGTTTTCATGTGTTCATTCACTTTCTATGTTAATACACAACAAATCCTAAAATGGAAACATTAAATATAGTGGCATAAATGGGCAAAAAGAATTGCTCATAAAGAAACAAACCAACCTTCAACCTGCCATTTGTCTCTTTCTGTACATAAAATACAGCTACTAATGGTGATTAATCATGATTAATTTGAACAGTGATGAATCAGATAAATATCTCTATGTTACATTACTTTATTTTACTTTTATTTAACTTTTATTTTACGCTACTTTTCAAATGGCGCTGGTTCTCAAAAACAAGAAAAACAACTAATTTTGTCCCACAATGTTCTTTATCACTGTAAGATTTTAAGTTGGAAAAAAATGGCTAAACTAAACTAAACTAAAGTGGCAATTAAACAAGTTAAATAGCAAACAAATATAATTAAAGTACTAACCAGAATATATGTGTAAATAACAAAAGCCAGCTATATACACAAATAGGAAACATGACAGTGTCTAGGTGGGGCATACACCTGATCAGTGAGGGATGATTGGCAGCTCCCTCACAATCACAATAATATTTTAAAAGCTTCAATAACATGAATAATGTAATAAATAATAAATTCAATAAGAAATGCACCAATATGAAATCAAATCCCCAAGAGATAAACGACACGCGGTGTTCCTGAATGCACCTCACTTCACTTTAAATAGTTACTCGTACAAAATGGCCTCAATGCAGGAGTCCCGAGTCTTATACAGTCTGCATTCAAATGGTAGCGTAGTTGATGAGACGTTCTTGTTGTTGCAGGAACCGGAGAAGGAGACCCGGCAGGGAGTCAACCTGCCGTCCTACAGGTCGTTTTTCAGGGAGCTGGACATGGAGGTGCTCAGCGTGCTTCAGTGCGGCTTGCTGTCTCGCTCCTTGCTGGACTCTGAGCTTCAAACCAAGGTGAGATGGTGGAGTCATGGTCAGGGTCCAATCCAGATTTCAAACCACTTGGGTGAAATTGAGATTCATCCTCTTCACTTGGAATTGAACGGGTTTTGTGTGCACATGCACTTTGACCTTTTACAACTCCCGTAGAAACGAGAAGAGGTTCTGTTGGGCTCAGCAGAGCTGATTTTCCTTCTGGAAGATATGCTACGCAAGCTGGAGTTTTGTCTGACAGCCGCCCCGGCCAAGAGAGCGCCATTCCTCAAGGTACGCCGCCTGGGTGTTAAACTGAAGGCCAGAGGGCCAGATTTGGCCCACCATATTATTTTGTCCGGGTCGTGGGGGCAGCAGTCTCAGTGGGGAAGCCCAGACCTCATTTTATTTTTTTAATTATTATTTTATGTTTTATGTTTCATATGCCCATGTTTATAGATTTATTATTGTAGTTTTAAAATATATTTCTTTTTTAAATTGTTTTTGTTATTTATAATGAAACAAATATTTTTATATATTTTATTTTCACAATTCATTGAAATGTATTTACATTTAAGAAATAAATAATGCGTAAAAAAGAAGAAAAAACAATTTTTTTAAAATAAAAAAATCACAATATTCCGGTTTTATTCTCGTAAAATATTTCCCTTTATTTTGTAAAATGTATTTTTTCCTCTAACATATTTTAACCTTATATTTATGACCTTATGATTTATGACTCATATAATATTGTGCAATGAATCTTACCCATCTACCTCTCTACACCTATTTAGCTACATTTTTTAACTACTAAAATGACATTATTTTCCTGATAAATTTGTGAATTTTTTTCTCATTAGAATAAGACATTTTAAGACATTTTAATTTTTATTTTATTCTTTTTTATATTCTATTTCAGTGTTTCCCCCGATATTAATGACTTTTTTTTACTATAATATTACGACTTTATTCTTGTAGTATATTCATGCAGCATATTCACGTATATTGACACACCTGAACCGGCAGCACTCAGTCCAAATCAGACAGCTTTGTTTATAAAAATTACAAAAATATATTTAAAATTAATAGCAAAAAAGTCTGAATTAAAAGTAAAGAAAAAATGGTGGAAACCTTTTTTTCAAATATACGCGAATAAAATAAAAGTTGAAAATGTTTTTTAAAAATCTATTAAAATATTATTATTAATTTATAAAAATTAACAAAATTATATTTATAATAAAATACAAATAAAGTCAGATTTAAAAACATAATAATGGAGAAAAAATTAATCAAACAATAAAAATAATGCAAAATGTCTGACTGACCTCAAAGTAAAATCTATTTCATTAGTCAGACTTAGATCTGCACACAAATCGGAGCTTTCTTGCCATCTTCGTCCCGACAGGCCAGAGCCGACAGGAGCGTGGGTTTCTCCCACCTGCAGCAAAAGAGCCCCAAGGATGTGGCCACCTTCTGCGTCCAGCTGCTGCCCGCCCTCTGCTCGCACTTGGAGAACTGCCACAACCGCTTCCAGGTACGGGACGATTGCCACGCCCATCTGTGTTTCAACTCTCACCCGCCCTTTTCCATCTTCAGACGGTGCTTTCCGAGAATGACGGCATGGTGGACGGGCCCGCTGTGGACGCTCATGAGCATCAGCTGGTATCATCATGCTGCCACCTTCTCCTGCAGGTCCTCAACGCCGTCTTCAGCTGGTAGGTAGAAGGCTGCTACGTCACATCGGGCTTTTTTGTCCACGATGAAGCAGCTGAGTGTATGCGTCCTTCTGACATGTCAGGTCTGGATTCAGCCAGCCGGGCCATCGGAGCTTACTGAAGAAGGCTTTGGGTGTTTTGGCAGGACGTCTGAAAGATGGAGGAGATGAGCTGAACCTGGAGCTGGTTGTTAAGTAAGAAGACTTCCAAATAATATCCCATATTTTTTTAGTTTTTGTGGACACACAGCTGATCTTCTTTGTGGACAGATCCAGCGTGGAGTACCTGCTGAACTTCCGCAGCACCATTCCCAATCTCAGCTCGGCTCTGTGCCTGTGTCAGCTTCTGTCCGCCGTGTCGGAGAAAGGGGGGAACCCTGCCGCGTACAGGGAAGCGGCTGGTGGGTCCTCACACTTTTTAGCCATGATACAGTATACCCAACTCCCCCCCCCCGCTCCCACTTTAGTGTCAATTGTTGTTTTGTGGATTTAGCTTCGCTCGCTCTGAGCTTCTTGAGGCAGCCATGGCTGACGGTCGACGGAGAGAAGCAACGAGGGACCAAATTCAATGAAGCACTTCAGACTGTCCTAAGGTTAACACGATCAACCCTCGTTGCTTTCTTTATTACCAAAGATTTTTTTTTTTAATCTAACAGAAAGGTTTGCATTTGAATTTAGTTGAACTTTTTATGTTTTTATAAACCTGAATAAAACATTCCCAATAAAACGTTGTTTTCCCTCCTGCAGCATCTACCTGAGGAACATTGACGATGTTTTAAAGGCAGTGGAGGAAATCGCCAATGAAGGCTTCCCTCAGATTATCAATGCATCCAAAGATGAGAGTTCTGCCGCTTGGCCGACGCTGACCAGGTAAACCCACCATCATCATCATCATTGTTGTGTCTCTCTTGGATTCTGTCTCATATTCTGTCATCCATCCTTTTCCTTAAAGGCAGACCTTCCTGGTATTCTATAAAGTCCTGATGACCGAGCTGGAAAAATCAATCCGAAGGATTCCATCGGGCAAAAGCAGCGACAGCAGTGAGGTCTGCCACTAGGTGTCACCCTAAACAAACTAACCAGAGATGCTCCTTGTTGGCCGTGCCGCTCATACAGTGATCCCTCATCCCGTCATGGCGGTTCATTGGTTCCAGACCCAACCGTGACAAACTGTGATAAGGAAGTTCCCATGATATTTACATATGGGATACTTTCACCTTGCCACCTTCTAAATACACTTTTTAACATTATTAGAGCCCTCCACTCATGAAATAACACCCCTATAGTTACTTTTACATATCTATTACCTAATATGGTAGATATTATAAGAGAAAATAAGACATCAATGACCTTTTAAAGGTCATTTTATCGCATTATTAGAGCCCTCCAGATATGAAATAGCACCCCTATAGTTACTTTTACATATCTATTACCTAATATAGTAGATATTATAAGAGAAAATAAGACATCAATTACCTTTAAAGGTCATTTTATTGCATTATTAGAGCCCTCCAGATATGAGATAGCACCCCTATAGTTACTTTTACATATCTATTACCTAATATAGTAGATATTATAAGAGAAAATAAGACATTAATGACCTTTTGAAGGTCATTTTATCGCATTATTAGAGCCAAATAGCACCCCTATAGTTATTTTGACATATTTATTACCTAATATGGTAGATATTATAAGAGAAAATAAGACATTAATAACATTTTAAAGGTCATTTTATCGCATTATTAGAGCCCTCCAGATATGAAATAGCACCCCTATAGTTACTTTGACATATCTATTACCTAATATAGTAGATATTAGAAGAGAAAATAAGACATTAATGACATTTTTAAGGTCATTTTATTGCATTATTAGAGCCCTCCAGATATGAAATAGCACCCCTATAGTTACTTTGACATATCTATTACCTAATATAGTAGATATTATAAGAGAAAATAAGACATTAATGACATTTTAAAGGTCATTTTATCGCATTATTAGAGCCCTCCAGATATGAAATAGCACCCCTATAGTTACTTTGACATATTTAATACCTAATATGGTAGATATTATAAGAGAAAATAAGACATGAATGACATTTTAAAGGTCATTTTATCGCATTATTAGAGCCCTCCAGATATGAAATAGCACCCCTATAGTTACTTTGACATATTTATTACCTAATATAGTAGACATTATAAGAGAAAATAAGACATTAATGACATTTTTAAGGTCATTTTATCGCATTATTAGAGCCCTCCAGATATGAAATAGCACCCCTATAGTTACTTTGACATATCTATTACCTAATATGGTAGATATTATAAGAGAAAATAAGACATAACATTTTAAAGGTCATTTTATCACATTATTAGAGCCCTCCAGATATGAAATAGCACCCCTATAGTTACTTTGGCATATCTATTACCTAATATAGTAGATATTATAAGAGAAAATAAGACAATGACATTTTTAAGGTCATTTTATCGCATTATTAGAGCCCTCCAGATATGAAATAGCACCCCTATAGTAACTTTGACATATTTATTACCTAATATGGTAGATATTATAAGAGAAAATAAGACATGAATGACATTTTAAAGGTCATTTTATCGCATTATTAGAGCCTTCCAGATATGAAATAGCACCCCTATAGTTACTTTGACATATCTATTACCTAATATAGTAGATATTATAAGAGAAAATAAGACATTAATGACATTTTTAAGGTCATTTTATCGCATTATTAGAGCCCTCCAGATATGAAATAGCACCCCTATAGTTACTTTGACATATCTATTACCTAATATAGTAGACATTATAAGAGAAAATAAGACATTAATGACATTTTAAAGGTCATTTTATCGCATTATTAGAGCCCTCCAGATATGAAATAGCACCCCTATAGTAACTTTGACATATCTATTACCTAATATGGTAGATATTATAAGAGAAAATAAGACATGAATGACATTTTAAAGGTCATTTTATCGCATTAGAGCCCTCCATATATGAAATAGCACCCCTATAGTTACTTTGACATATTTATTACCTAATATGGTAGATATTATAAGAGAAAATAAGACATTAATGACATTTTAAAGGTCATTTTATTGCATTATTAGAGCCCTCCAGATATGAAATAGCACCCCTATAGTTACTTTGACATATTTATTACCTAATATAGTAGACATTATAAGAGAAAATAAGACATGAATGACATTTTAAAGGTCATTTTATCGCATTATTAGAGCCCTCCAGATATGAAATAGCACCCCTATAGTTACTTTGACATATCTATTACCTAAGTAATAAGTATTAAAAGCAATAATATAAGTATATAATATAAGTATTAAAGCAAGATGCCTCCAGGAGACGTTTTTGTGACATTCCGTGTGTGTCCTCCCATCTTCAGGCTCAGACGGAGAAGCTGCTGACATGGAACCTGGCGGTGCGGGACTTTCACATCCTGGTCAACCTCGTCAAGGTGTCTTCATCCGTTGGCTCTTCCCACGTTTCTTTTTATGACTTTTATTGCACTTTATCGTCTCAACTGAAGCTCACTCTGCTGTGCAGGTGTTTGATTCCAGGCCTGTGGTCAACGTGTGCCTTAAGGTACCTTTTTTTCCTCTGCACGCCGAGGTGTGTTTGTACTTTGAACCCGATCACACCTTCTTTATCTTTATGGCTTCAAGTATGGACGCCTTTTCCTGGAGACTTTCCTGAAGTTGGGGATGCCGCTCCTGGACCTGAGTTTTAAAAGACACAAGGTGAGGCACCGTGAAAGACCCCACAGCCGTGGGGTGCGTCCAGCACAACATGAAGCATCCCTGGCGCACCCACCATGCTGCGTTTCTTCTCTCAGGAGGACGTTCAGAACCTGTTGAAGACCTTCCAGCTCAGCACCCGCCAGCTCCATCACATGTGTGGACACTCCAAGGTTGCTGCCCATCACACACAAACACACTTCCTTTAGTCTGCAGTAGATCCCTTTCCATACAGGCTAAAAAGTATGCACTATTAAGCACGTTTTACACAGCATTTGCAAGCATAAAAATGAAGTAGAAGATGCATCCAAAGACTAAATTATATGTAGTATTGCACACTGCTCACTAGGTGGCAGTAATCTTAACAGGACGGTAAAGGTGACTATAGGGGTGTTATTTCATGTCTACAGGGCTCTAGTAATGCTAAAAAAGCGTATTTAGAAGGCTGTAAACAGGTTTTTTTTATGTCTTATTCTCTTTTTATGTCTACTTTATTGGGTAACAGGATGGTAAAGGTGACTATAGGGGTGTTATTTCATGTCTACGGGGCTCTAATAATGTTAAAAAGCGTATTTAGAAGGCTGTAAACATGTTTTCTATGTCTTATTCTCTTTTTATGTCTACTATATTGGGTAATAGGACTGTAAGGGTGACTATAGGGGTGTTATTTCATGTCTACAGGGCTCTAATAATGTTAAAGCGTATTTAGAAGGCGGTAAAAAGGTTTTCTATGTCTTATTTTCTCTTTATATGTCTACTTTATTGGGTAACAGGACGGTAAATGTGACTATAGGGGTGTTATTTCATGTCTACAGGGCTCTAATAATGTTAAAAAGTGTACTTAGAAGGCTGTAAACAGGTTTTTTATGTCTTATTTTCTCTTTATGTGTCTACTATATTGGGTAACAGGACGGTAAAGGTGACTATAGGGGTGTTATTTCATGGATACAGGGCTCTGATAATGCTAAAAAGGCGTATTTAGAAGGCTGTAAACAGGTTTTCTATGTCTTATTTTCTCTTTTTATGTCTATTTTACGTAATAGGACTGTAAGGGTGACTATAGGGGTGTTATTTAATGTCTACAGGGCTCTAATGTTAAAAAGCGTATTTAGAAGGCTGTAAACAGGTTTTCTCTCTTATTTTCTTTTTTTATGTCTACTATATTGGGTAACAGGACGGTAAAGGTGACTATAGGGGTGTTATTTCATGTCTACAGGGCTCTAATAATGTTAAAAAGCGTATTTAGAAGGCTGTAAACAGGTTTTCTATGTCTTATTTTCTCTTTATATGTCTACTTTATTGGGTAACAGGATGGTAAATGTGACTATAGGGGTGTTATTTCATGGATACAGGGCTCTGATAATGCTAAAAGGGCGTATTTAGAAGGCTGTAAACAGGTTTTCTATGTCTTATTTTCTCTTTTTATGTCTATTTTAGGTAATAGGACTGTAAGGGTGACTATAGGGGTGTTATTTCATGTCTACAGGGCTCTAATGTTAAAAAGCGTATTTAGAAGGCTGTAAACAGGTTTTCTATGTCTTATTTTCTTTTTTTATGTCTACTATATTGGGTAACAGGACGGTAAAGGTGACTATAGGGGTGTTATTTCATGTCTACAGGGCTCTAATAATGTTAAAAAGCGTATTTAGAAGGCTGTAAACAGGTTTTCTATGTCTTATTTTCTCTTTATATGTCTACTTTATTGGGTAATAGGACTGTAAGGGTGACTATAGGGGTGTTATTTCATGTCTACAGGGCTCTAATGTTAAAAAGCGTATTTAGAAGGCTGTAAACAGGTTTTCTCTGTCTTATTTTCTTTTTTTATGCCTACTATATTGGGTAACAGGACGGTAAAGGTGACTATAGGGGTGTTATTTCATGTCTACAGGGCTCTAATAATGTTAAAAAGCGTATTTAGAAGGATGTAAACAGGTTTTCTATGTCTTATTTTCTCTTTATATGTCTACTTTATTGGGTAATAGGACTGTAAGGGTGACTATAGGGGTGTTATTTCATGTCTACAGGGCTCTAATGTTGAAAAGCGTATTTAGAAGGCTGTAAACAGGTTTTCTATGTCTTATTTTCTCTTTTTATGTCTATTTTAGGTAATAGGACTGTAAGGGTGACTATAGGGGTGTTATTTAATGTCTACAGGGCTCTAATGTTAAAAAGCGTATTTAGAAGGCTGTAAACAGGTTTTCTATGTCTTATTTTCTCTTTTTATGTCTACTATATTGGGTAATAGGATTGTAAGGCTGACTATAGGGGTGTTATTTCATGGATACAGGGCTCTAATAATGCTAAAAAAGCGTATTTAGAAGGCTGTAAACATGTTTTCTATGTCTTATTCTCTCTTTTTATGTCTATTTTGGGTAATAGGACTGTAAGGCTTACTATAGGGGTGTTATTTCATGGATACAGGGCTCTAATAATGCTAAAAAAAGCGTATTTAGAAGGCTGTAAACATGTTTTCTATGTCTTTGTTTTCTCTTTTTATGTCTACTATATTGGGTAATAGGACTGTAAGGGTGACTATAGGGGTGTTATTTCATGTCTACCGGGCTCTAATAATGTGACTGTGAATGAAACGTAACCGAGCGGCTTTGTCATGGATGGCTCAGATTCACCAGGATACCAGCTTGACCAACCACGTGCCGGCCGTGAAGAAGAGCCTGGAGCTGTTTGTGTACAGGGTGAAGGCCATGCTCACCCTCCACAACTGCCAGGGCGCCTTTTGGATGGGCAACCTCAAGAACCGCAACCTGAAGGTATTCACCTCGGACGTGTGTGACCGGGTAATCCTCCATACGTGCGTACGGTCTGCTGTGTAAGGATCATGTGCTCTGCAGGGTGAGGAGATTCTTTCTCAAAGGTCACAAGAAAGTGAGGAGGACGATGAGGAACGGGAGGAAGACGAGCAGCCGCCTCCACAGGACCAATCAGAGGAGGAGGTAATGGACACTTTTTAGACATCTTGGGGTGGTAGTCATCCAGCTACCGATGCTACCAGGAAGTTAGCCGGACCTGAGAAAAATTGCATCATGAAAAAAATAGCTGGAATTTTTACGCCAATAAAGTCAAAATATTGAGAGAAAAATGTCCTCTTCTACAGAGACGAAAATATGCAATTTTATAACAATAAAACTTGTAATATTATGAAGAATAATAAGCTGATTTTTTTGTTGCATTGACTCGAAATATTACAGCAAAAAATATGTTTTTAATCCATCATATAAAAAACACAACAACAAAAAGGTATTGTTTTTGGATAGTTAGGTGACAGGAAAAAGGTCCAATGTGACGAGAATGAAGTCCAAATATTACGGTAATAAAATCATAACTAGGACAAGAAAAATGACAAAGTTAAAACGGTAGGGAAAAAAAGCTGAATAAATGATTTTAAAAAGTTGTAATTCTACGAGAACAAACAAAAGGTTAAAGGAAAAATATCCTCTTCTACAAAGAAGAAAAATATCAATTAAATTTTACTAGAATAAACTTGTAATACAATGAAGAATAATAATGTGATTTTTAGTTGCAAGCAAAAAAATTGTTATTAAGTCATATTTTAAAAAAAAAAGTCATTTTTGGACAAGAATTTGCGGAGAAAGTTCTAAGAATAAAGTCGTAACTAAGAAGAAAATTCAAAAGAAAAAAGTTAAAATAGTTGAAAAAAACTGCATAAATAGAAAAAATAGCTATAATTTTACAAGAATAGTCAAAATGGAAAAAAGAGAAAAAAGTTATATTCTTCACAATTTTACACAAAATACTCATGTGGAAAAGTATATTTATCATGAAGTTGAAAAAAAAATAAAAAAGGGGAAAATGAGCAAAGAAGGAAGTTGATACTAATAAGCCTTTCCACCTCACAAAGCTGAAATGCAATTTTATTTTGAAATCCTGTATATACTGTATACCTAGCATAACATATTAAAGTGCTATTTTTCACTGTGTGCCTC
This sequence comes from Doryrhamphus excisus, assembly GCF_037039965.1. Classification (NCBI taxonomy): domain Eukaryota; kingdom Metazoa; phylum Chordata; class Actinopteri; order Syngnathiformes; family Syngnathidae; genus Doryrhamphus; species Doryrhamphus excisus. Next base: position 1,863,182 of record NC_136374.1, read on the forward strand.
TCGCTGGAAAAAGTGGGCACACCCGTTGTGACTTTTTATGTACAAGCTGAGCGACTTAACATTCCAGGCCTCGTAGCTGAACGGGGTCGTGGAAACGGAAGAAAACACTCAGCCTCGGCAAGCGGAATACACCAGTGGAAAAGTGAGCGTGACACAAAGCAAGCAACGTGGGGGCTTAAAAGTTTGGCAGGAGGGAAGACGGACGAATAACAGCCGCCCGCCGCTGCAAGCGAAACAGGGCGACGTGCCTGATGAGACCCACACCCGGTCCTTCTCGTTGAAGGAGATTTGCCTTCACGGTGCGTTATGCAAACGGCTTCATAACGGCAGTTGTGTTTTCCCCCTCAGGGTCGAGACGGCGACAGCGATGGCGAGGCAAAAAGGAAGCTTGGCAGCGAGGAGAATGACCTGCAGGAGGACACGGGTGACTCTGATGATTCTTAGGGTGTGATTCCACTAACAAAATGAAAATGGATGGAATTCTGCTTTTATGCTCGAGTCCAATCCCAAATACACTCACCTTAGAAAGTTTCTTTATTGACATGTTTGCTACCAGAATATCGACGTGACGGCCTGTCCTAACTTCCCCAGAGCTCAATTGTAAACAAACATTCACTTTAACAAACTAGGTATATTAAATGCTCCACAATTGAGGAAAAAAATCCCCATCAAGCTTACAAAATATCTTATCAAACCGTATGAAAAGCCATCACCATGGCCGTTGAAAAGTGCAAAACCTTTGCCAGAGACCTCCATGGCGTCACACCGGCTGCTCGGCGTGTGTGCCCGAATGCAATGCACCTTCCTGGGCCGCAGCAGGTGGCTCCCTCCCCTGTATTCTGGGTCTCCTGACCTCCGTATCAGGGCACCCCAGATGCTCAGAGCTTGTGGCCAGATACAGTGCACCTTGCCGGGCCACTCCAGGTGGCTCCCCTCCCTCTATACCAGGGGTGGGCAAACTACGGCCCGGGGGCCACATCCGGCCCGCCAAGTGTTTGAATACGGCCCGCCCAATCTTTCCAAAGTATTTCATTTAAAGTCAACATACAACCTGGCATCATGGCCTGAGCCAACCTTTTGATGGTTTTATCAATTTCCTTTTTTGACATGGTCTGTTGTTTACAAAGTGCTCCTGAAAAAAGGGACACAAGCACATAATAATAATAATAATTATTATTATTATTATTATAATTATTATTAGAACTATTATGATTATTATAATTATTATATTAATGCTAATTATTATATTAATTATATATAATATTATTGTTATATTTGCCTATTTTACATAATAATAATATAATAATTATTATTACAATTTTATTGTAATTATAATATTTTATTATTTTTAAAATATTTAAATATAAATATAAAAAATAATAATAGCAGATTGCATGACAATTTTACAGATACAATAATACCAGGTGGACTGTCGTGAATCTCTATCAGTTCCCTTCTGATTATTTTACATTTTTGTGTGTTTTGTTGTGTTTAAATATATTGTACACACTCCCAAAACCTATTAGTTTTTGCTTTTCTGTATTTACTTTTCACTACAGTATTTTTGCTTAAACCATTGTAGGCAACAAAAGGGTCACATAAAGGTAAGATTGTGGAAATTAATCTGTTGTGTTGGAACAATTACAGTATAAATATCCCGTTTTAATTTTAAAAGTATTGGCAATGGCAACACAGAACCTATATATTGACTTGTAGTAACCCCGCCCACCTATATATGACAGATGCCGTTTCATAGACGTGGACTGAACCATTATACACAACCACGGTGCAGCTTATGGTAAATTTGTAACCCGAAGGCGACCAAATAAAATGTTTATGAGCATCGAGGCTTGTTAAAGATTGGCGTATATTGTTAGAAATTAACTACGTTAATTTAATTGGATTACTATGCATATTTATGACGTCGTTGAAGGAAATCTGTGTCGCGACACCCCTTGAGGTTGAAGCGGAATGGTTTAACCAGGAAGCTGATTCAACTATTTGTAAGCGTAAACAAACTTGTCATTTCTCGGCTCCTGTACGGCAACTGCGACCAGTCACCAAACTCAACACTTTTCTCCCCGAACCGCTCGTTCTTTTAACCGTCGTATGAACCCGGAAGAGGACGTCTAAAGTCGGACAATTTCTCCAAAAGCCAAGAAAAACCATGTCTGATTCCATTCTGCTTCTCCTCATCGTCGTCCTCCTGGTGTGTTTGCTGGTCACACTGGTGGGCTTCCTGGTGTATTCCGGCCTGCTGGCGGACGTGGTGATAAAGACCGGGCCGCCTCCGGTACCGAATGTCACCATTGCTTACAAGTTCAAAGAGGGACCGTACAACGAGTGCGGGGCGGCTTTCGCCGAGCCTTGCAGCATCGGACCCAAGCAGAGAACCATCGGTATCTACTACGATGACCCCAAGCAGGTAAGGAAAAACACGCAGGCGCACACAACTTCTCTCATAACACAAACCGGAACTCCTAGCCAAGCTATTATTTACAGTGCACTGGGTGTCAAACTCAAGGCCCGTGGACCAGATTTGGTCCCTCCATATCGTTTCATGTGGTGTGTGGTGTGTTTGCAGACCGAATACTTTGTTAATCCCTTTGGGATTCTCTCAGGGATATTGACATTGTTTTTGACAGACAGAAAATATTATCATTTATGTGGTGTGTGTGTGTATATATATATATATATATATATATATATATATATATACACACACACATATGTATATGTGTATGTATGTATATACATATGTGTATGTATGCATGTATGTATGTATGTATATACGTATGTATGTATGTATATACGTATGTATGTATGTATATACGTATGTATGTATGTATATACGTATGTATGTATGTATATACGTATGTATGTATATACGTATGTATGTATGTATATACGTATGTATGTATGTATGTATGTATGTATATACGTATGTATGTATGTATGTATGTATGTATGTATGTATGTATGTATGTATGTATGTATGTATGTATATACGTACGTATGTATGTATGTATGTATGTATGTATATACGTACGTATGTATGTATGTGTATATGTGTATGTATGTACGTATGTATGTATGTGTATATATATATATTTTATATAAAAATAAATTTGACATTTATAATTTTTTTATTTGACTTTAAAAATAAGCAGTATGTACATATAATATAATTTACTTTAAAAAGTATATAAATTAAAAAAATAAAAGACACCTAAAATTAAAGAGCAGACTTTTTAACATAATTTTAATATATATATATTTTTTACATTTTGATATCTTTTGTTTTAAAATTATATTCAATAAAAGGAAATAAAAAATATAAAATACTCTTGTTTTATAAAAAATATGTTATTTTTCAAAAACATTTAAAATATATTATTTGTTGTATTTATTTTGTCATCATCATTACTATTTCTTAAACATGAAACATTAAAAATTATTTCAAAAAAATGAAAAAGAGCTTCATCTGTCATGCTAAATGTGCTTGTTCTGTCAGTTTTGACAGGAAGTATTTGTGTCATGCAACATAAAACAAAGGCTACAATAGATGAATGGTCCAATTTGTGCTTGGCACCTTGACTCGTGTACACGTGTTGGTAAAATGGTAAAACAACACCAAATGAAAATCATAACAATCAAATATGTAGCAATAATAATGAGTGTGGATATGATAATTGTGTGGAATATTTGTGTGTTTTGTTCATTTGGATGTTGGATTGCTGTAATCAATTTGGCCACTAGGTGTCAGTAATTGTTTGGTGCATGTTTACTGTGACACTGCTCGGGCAGGAGTTTAAGTCTTCGTTCATGTCTTACACGACTTATTCACTTTTTTTCTGTCTACTGTACTGGATACTATGATTATTAAGCCATTTAAAGCCGCAAGGAAGTACGCAGATCAGAAAAGCTGCTCACATGAGTCTGTGTTGTCGTATTTATGTCTAATAGTACTTAGTTTTTCTGATTATGTTGACTATTTTGAATAATAGGAGTGTAACATTGCTATAGGGGTGTTATTTTGCGTCTGGGGGGCTCTAATGATGGTTAACAGGGTTTATTTGTCATAACTATGAACTTTTTCTAGCCTTTTTTACCACGTCACTTACCACTTAGCGCCACATCTTGCCAGCACATCAACGGAAAAATAGAAAGGCAATGTCCTGCTCATTGAGCCACGTTAAAAAAACAAAACAAAAAAAAATTCAAACAAAATAATCACAATAAATGTTTTCATTAACAAACATTATAATTACAATAACTAAAATAAAATAAAAATGATATTAATAAAATAATATTTAAATGAAAAACATGGAAATTGGACAAAAGAATCATTTAAAAATTCCTTAAACTAAAATAAAAAAACATATACTTCAATATTAACATTAAATTAATATATCAATAAAATAATCATAAAAACATTGAACTTAAAAAATGCATAAATTAAAGCAAAAATACATCAATATAAAAAATACAAATAAAATGATATTAATAAACTCCTAAAACCAGTAAAGCCATTAAAAAAATTAAACCACAAAAATTAAAATTAAATCACAATTAAAATGCAAACAAATGAAAAGGCCAAAAACATAAAAAGTATGTGCGATGTAATTTAAAATAAAATTTTTTAATGAAATTTGGAGGCAGTTACTTAAACCAATAAAATAATGTACAAATAAACTGACTTTTGAAGACAACAGACAAATTTAAGTTTAAATATCTTCCTGCTGGAAAATGTTGAGTGAATTGAATTGCGAGAGAGCACCCTCTGCTGGATGCAGATAGCGCCATCTCATTTTTTTTTTTTAAATTGATGTTTCTGTAAAATAAAAATAATATTTACAATTTAATAATAAGAGTAAAATTTGCTGAGTCTTAATTTGTCACATGAACAGAATAAGTTTGGCCTTTGACAGGAATTATTTTGGCTTTACTTTAATGGCAACTTTTAGCCCAAACTTTAAGTCTGCATCATTTGCATGTGCAAGTACGACCTGTAGGGGTTAATCGTGTTTTTGACAACGGTGAAAGCAGTCAGCTGTTAAATGCCACGTTGCACTGTTGATGATTTTCCACCCTCATGTGCAGCCTGCCCGCCCGGCCCCGGCTGCCTGTCCGGCTGCCTGCCTGGATGCCTGGTGTGACTCACTGAGACCTTGTTGCCTTTTCAGCCTGCACCGTGCAAACAAAGGGTTGATGCACTCTTCATTAGCTTGTCATTTGTATAAATATTTGGGAATAGTGCTCGGCCAGACCAGATTTTGTGGGGCGGGGGTTCTTGCAATGCTAGCTATGCTATGCTGATCTTTCCTTGGTGTGTGCACGGGGCAGCTGTGTTTGTTGGATGGAAATTCCTGTTGACACACACACACACACACATTGTGCAACAAGTTATAGGTGGTGGATTGTGTCGTATTTTTGCACTAAACTTTGTTTTTTTTTGTTTTCGGCCATCAGCACCAAGAACACGGCGACCAATCTGTGTATATAGAACATGTTTGTAATACATTTATAATACAGACTTAGGATTTGTTGGGATGTCACTGTGCCCCCCCCTGCATCGGAAACAATGGAAGCAGTAAGAATCTGTTCCAGAGTCAAAGCGTTGACAGTGTTGATTTTTTTCGGGACATTTAGCAACTCCCAACTGTCATACAAGTTGATATTTAAATCTTTCATTCAGGCGTACAAAGACATTTATTGTTTATTTTTGTTTTTTTTACATTCTTAACTGATACAAGTTCACCTGTGTTTGTGTTGTTGTGGAAAATCAACCCAAGTAGGAAACAGAATACCTGAAATAAATACAGAACTCAGTTTTTATGACCTTTGCCAACCATTTTTATTTTCATGCCCTCGAGCAACCACCAGAGGGCAGTGTTGCGGCAGGTTTTGAGGCCTGCAGTGTGCTCCATGTGCTGAATATTCCTCTGCTGGCAACTTTAGGACCACTTAAAGACCACACGGCCAATTAGTGCAGCATCCCGTCATTTGCTAGTGGATGCTCATCCATGCATGGGACTGTTTGCTTCTAATTGCCGGCGGTGATTAAGATGCCTGCAAGGGGGATGGAGGCGTTCGGCAAACAAAGCGGAGATCAGACACATTGGAGGGTACTGTTAACAACCTGGGAGCAGAGGTTTCACTCTGTAAACAACACAAGCTCTTGTTGCGGCCGAGCGCGGGGGCGCTCGGGTGTGCCGTCTGGGTGGGTGCAAGCCGACATTCAGCAGAGATGGACGATCTGTGATTCTTGTCTTTTGCAAATACGGATAAGGACGCTACGACTTAGCTACCTTCTTTCAGCGCTCATCCAACCTTCCTGTGATTGGAGACGCAAACGGAAGTCGGCTGACCGCCGCCATCCTGCCGCCTTGACCAACTGGCACACGTGTAACCATAAGGTCAGCAAAGTCCACAACTGGATGACATAGCAAATGCAACATTTCATACTCAAATAATGTTAAGAAAATAAGAGGAACCATTGAAATTAAAAATTGAGAAAATAATATTTTTCTACACACTAACAGAAAAATAGAAAAATAAAAGGAAAAATGGAAAATGTCCTGCTCATTGAGCCACATTTAAAAAAAAAAAACCCAAAAATAAATCAATAATCATAATAAATGTTTTCATTAACAAGCATTATAATTACAATAACTAAAATAAAATAAAAATGATATTAATAAAATAATGAAAAACATAGAAATAATTAGATTTTTATATTGAACCAGTTCACAACAGAATCACTTAAAAAATTACTTAAACTAAACTAAAATAAAAAAACATATACTTCAATATTAACATTAAATTAATATATCAATAAAATAATCATAAAACATTGAACTTTAAAAACTGCATAAATTAAAGCAAAAATACAAAAAAATACAAATAAAATGATATTACTAAAATACTAAAACCAGTAAAGCCATTAAAAAAAATTAAACGACAAATGTCAGCTGAAATCACAATTAAAATGCAAACAAATGAAAAGGCCAAAAACATAAAAAGTATGTGCGATGTAATTTAAAATGAAAATTTTTTAGTGAAATTTGGAGGCAGTTACTTAAACCAATAAAATAATGTACAAATAAACAGGCTTTTTAAGACAACAGACAAGTTAAAGTTTAAATATCTCCAAAATTACAAATGCAGTGAAAATGTCAATTGTATTTTTAAAAATGTCACAGCCTTAAATGATAATAAATTACTAATAAATTTATTTTTATTTTTATTTTTATTTTTATTTTTATTTTTATTTTTATTTTTATTTTTATTTTTATTTTTATTTTTATTTTTATTTTTATTTTTATTATGTCCAATAATCATCACACATATCAGCATTAAAATGTGATATGGGCTTTCCCCATCATTTTTTTTCCACCACAGGAGATGTCATATTACAGGTATCGGTATCGGTATCGGCTGATTCTGGTATTAGAAATGTAGAGTTGGACAATATGGGCATATGAGACATCCCTAATTATGATATACGTATACAATATGTATATGTCATCATGTATGTTCCATATATATTTGTCCACACATCCAGGCCCGTGTTGTTCTTGCAGAGGGAAGCAAGCTCGGCCACGTCGGCGTGTGGGAGTGGCATTGAGGGATGAGTTGAGGTCGAAATTGCTCCGACTCACCTTGAGAGGGTGGCGGCGCCCGCCAATTCATCAATCGGGAATTTCTGATCACAGCAACCAGCGCCTGCTTCACTCCCGGTCCAATTTATTAGCATTTTAGTGAAGACGTAAAAGGCTCGGGGTCGTAAAACGGGAGATAAACACACGGGGTCCGTGTTATTCCACATGGCATGCACGCCGTGCTGTCGTAAAGAAGCCATGGAATGTTTACGGTGAGCACGCGGCCATTACGTCTTGTTTCCCCGCCACGCTTTAGGATTGGCCTTACATCTGTTTTCAACGCAGACATCAGCGCCATTCGTCAGGGAAACAAGATGCTGAAGAATCTCTAAATCTTTCACGCCATGTCTCCCCCGGCTCATATCGTTTTTTGCTTCGATGCTCGGGGAAATGGACGACACGGCCTCAAATGAATCACCGCGGATGACGAGAAGTAAACATTAGCGGGGGGACCAATTTTTTCAACTGGAACCAGCACTCGGCGTTGGCACATCTGGCTTAAGGAGGGCCGCTCTCGGGCCTCCGCCTGGGTGCTCGTCGATGTCAGTAATTCTACACGCCATGACCCCCAGGATGTACGGAGGTGTAATTACCACCCGGTCCCGAGTGCTGCCTCAAGGGAAGAGGGATGAACAAAAGGAGAGGCCGCCCAGACCCTAGCGCCCCAATCGCCCAGGTGGACTTGATACATTCCTGCATTGATTTGTCATGCCTGACCATCATGTGGAAATCAATGGAGCATCGAGCTTGGCTGTAAAGCAAAGGAGGCATCATGATGTCTCTTCATTGGCGCCATCCACGCTGCAAAAAATGTCTACAATGTGGCTTTTCTTTATTTAGGCCACAGCACGTTCTAAAGACATCATTTCACACTAATAATAATAACAACAATTTTGAAATTTTGAATTTAAGTCACACTTCATTTTTATTTATTTATAATATTTTGTACAAATTTGTTCTTTACAATTTTTAATTTTTATTTACATTAATTTTTCATTATTGTTTTTGATACATTTTTTACAGTTAAGTCATTTTTAGGGTTGCACGGCGGTCGAGTGGTTAGCGCGCACACCTCACAGCTAGGAGACCCAAGTTCAATCCCACCCTAGGCCATCTCTGTGTGGAGTTTGCATGTTCTCACCGTACTTGAGTACCATCTAGAGCAGGGGTCTCAAACTCAATTTACCTGGGGGCCACTGGAGCTAGGGTCTGGGTGAGACTGGGCCGCATCAGGTTTTTCCAAAAAAAAAAAAAAAAACGCATTTATTAAAAACAAAATTTAAAAAAAAACTTTGCTTTGGTTCCAATTTTCTACAATAAAATCTCTGATAAAACATAGCGCCCCGCCTCTCCCCACTGGGACAAAGAGACCGAATGACTGACAGGAGGGTTCGCTCTCTCCGTTCTTTCCGCCATTGAACCAACACGCCGAGGTGTTGAGTCAGATGCACAGAGTGAACTCTCTTGTCATCCACCCTGTTAGGTCGAGAGTAGGAAAACACACATGTACATGTCATTTTGATTTATTGTCATTATTAATTGATTGATTGATTGATTTTCGGGGCACGTCTAATAGAAGCATGTACAAATTGAACAGCAAGGGCTCCAGTACAGAACCCTGAGGTACTCCGAGGCCATGGAGCGCTGGCGGTTATTCACACGCTCATCTGTTAGATTGTTGGAAGAAATCCAGTCATCTATCCGGAGCTTGTCGAGCCGCTCACTATGACATGTAAAAGTGAGATTGTTAGCCGCATGATGCTAATTTCTGTTGGTCGGTAGCACGAGTGTTTCAGTGAGCAAACAATTCCCCCGCCATCGAGTGCTGATAGCCAGGAGGGAAGAGACGCAGGCAAGAGCAGGCAAGATGAAGAGAGTAAATCCTCATTACGTGTCTGCTAATAAAGAATTACCGATGTCAGCCGTACCTTTTTATTGTTTGAGAGCCTTCATCCATCAGAATGGCCCTTGTAGCCTCGGGCAAAGAATTGCTTTTGAAATGACTTTTTCTCCCAACAGACCCTCGGAGACATTGCTTAGGGGAATCAGGTCGAGGCCGGAATGGCGCCATGTGAGGGTAAGCCGTCTTAGAAGCTGACGGGTCATGCTAAACTTAGCCTGTCGTCTGGCTTTAATGAGATGGCTTAGCGGTGGGAAATATATGCAGGATGATCGCGAGTGATTGCCCCCTAAAGCTAAGAAGTGTTTGGGTCACCGTTAGCAGCATCAACTGCAATCAAGCCTTTGGGATAACTTGCAATGAGTCTCCATAGCCTCGTGTGAAAGAGTGATTGCCCCCTAAAGCTAAGAAGTGGTTGGGTCACCCTTAGCAGCAACAACTGCAATCAAGCCTTTGGGATAACTTGCAATGAGTCTCCATAGCCTTGTGTGAAAGAGTGATTGCCCCCTAAAGCTAAGAAGTGTTTGGGTCACCCTTAGTAGCAACAACTGCAATCAAGCCTTTGGGATAACTTGCAATGAGTCTCCATAGCCTCGTGTGAAAGAGTGATTGCCCCCTAAAGCTAAGAAGTGGTTGGGTCACCCTTAGCAGCAACAACTGCAATCAAGCCTTTGGGATAACTTGCAATGAGTCTCCATAGCCTTGTGTGAAAGAGTGATTGCCCCCTAAAGCTAAGAAGTGTTTGGGTCACCCTTAGTAGCAACAACTGCAATCAAGCCTTTGGGATAACTTGCAATGAGTCTCCATAGCCTTATGTGAAAGCGTGACTGCCCCCTAAAGCTAAGAAGTGGTTGGGTCACCCTTAGTAGCAACAACTGCAATCAAGCCTTTGGGATAACTTGCAATGAGTCTCCATAGCCTTATGTGAAAGCGTGACTGCCCCCTAAAGCTAAGAAGTGGTTGGGTCACCCTTAGTAGCAACAACTGCAATCAAGCCTTTGGGATAACTTGCAATGAGCCACCATAGCCTTGTGTGAAAGAGTGATTGCCCCCTCAAGCTAAGAAGTGGTTGGGTCACTCTGAGCAGCAACAACTGCAATCAAGCCTTTGGGATAACTTGCAATGAGTCACCATGGCCTTGTGTGAAAGAGTGATTGCCCCTTAAAGCTAAGAAGTGGTTGGGTCACCCTTAGCGGGCAACAACTGCAATCAAGCCTTTGGGATAACTTGCAATGAGTCACCATGGCCTTGTGTGAAAGAGTGATTGCCCCTTAAAGCTAAGAAGTGGTTGGGTCACCCTTAGCAGCAACTGCAATCAAGCCTTTGAGATAACTTGCAATGAGTCTCCATAGCCTTGTGTGAAAGAGTGATTGCCCCCTAAAGCTAAGAAGTGGTTGGGTCACCCTTAGCAGCAACAACTGCAATCAAGCCTTTGGCGTAACTTGCAATGAGTCTCCATAGCCTCGTGTGAAAGAGTGATTGCCCCCTAAAGCTAAGAAGTGGTTGGGTCACCCTTAGCAGCATCAACTGCAATCAAGCCTTTGGGATAACTTGCAATGAGTCTCCATAGAATTATGTGAAAGCGTGACTGCCCCCTAAAGCTAAGAAGTGGTTGGGTCACCCTTAGCAGCAACAACTGCAATCAAGCCTTTGGCGTAACTTGCAATGAGTCTCCATAGCCTCGTGTGAAAGAGTGATTGCCCCCTAAAGCTAAGAAGTGGTTGGGTCACCCTTAGCAGCAACAACTGCAATCAAGCCTTTGGGATAACTTGCAATGAGTCACCATGGCCTTGTGTGAAAGAGTGCTAAAGTCCATACCGTCTAACTCTTGTCCCGAGAGCCTGTTCCACGCCCCTATCTTGATGGGGGCACTTTTTTATTTTGAGTAAACAAGCAGGCTTTGCTACACATCATAAAAAAAGCCTGGATTTCTGCTAACTTCCCATCAGTCAGCTACAGACATGGGATGTCTGTGTCCTCCTTAATGTTAATAATTATATGTGATATATGACATCTATTTCGATGGAAATGCGTCAAGTGTATAGAATATCAAAAGTGGCTAAAGTGGACGTCTTGGAGGAGGACACTCCGGGACAAACGCAGGTCATTAGCATTAAAGCTACAGACACTCAGAAAGTCTACATTTGCAGAAGCAAGGCTAGATTTTGGACACCGTTGTGTCACCTTTGAGATGTATTTAAAATTGGAGAAAAATCTTATAATATGCGACCTTCAAGAGCTTGTTGTGAGCACCGTGTTGGCCTTTATATCAGACACACCATGGCTGATATATTCCGGTCTGACAATGCAGACAGCCCTTGATAGAGTGAGGATGTGTCACGCTGTCTTCACGCCGTCTCCAATGAATAATTGACCATCAAAAGCAGGTGAAGAAGGCTGTAGAACATGCTGGGGGCTCTCTGCCAGGTGACGCTATAAACTCCAACATCCGTGTTGATAAGACGCATCCGACACACTCGGAGGCAGCGAGTGGAATTATTATGATCAAATGCGACTTCACTGTATGTAGAGTATACTCAAAGTGCAATAGCAGCACAATGCGAGTGCCAAATGAGACGTTAAATAAGAGAAGGTTGTGGTGTTGAGATGTGATAATTATGCAGAGATGCCAGGAACGTGTGGATGAGTGATGGCGGCTCCCATCTGTGCCCCCTCAGCGCCAACCCTCCGCAGACGGACTCCGTCACCGAGCAGCAACCAGCATTTTGATCTATTATTTTTGGTAAGGGTGGCCTCTCTGAGAGATTATCTCCTAATTTGAAGCTGATCCATATTTCAACCACGTCTGCGCCAGTGTGATGTTTATCTGCAATTGATCATCGTGCAGCTCGGCGCTTGCTCGAGACGTTCTTATTTGCTGCCTGGGTTGGTTTTATACTCCGTGTCATTTTCATCTTTCTTCTTGGCTTGCCACAACATTTCTACAAGTAACAGACTGTACACTATTAGCACGTATGCTGGTGCCTCGGTTAGCATCGTTCAGTTTTTCCAGAAGGGATGGTCTGACTCAAACCAAAACCGACTCTAACCAAAGCAATTTTTCCTCATCGGATATAATGTAAATCCAATTCTTCCCTTTTAGACACCCAAAAATGTAAACACAAAAGACATTTTCTAGATAATAATTCTAATTTGACATGCAGAAAGTGCTGCAAAAATAATTACAAATAACAACTGAACATTTAACGTCACGTTTACCTACCCATAAAATAATCTGCTGTACCGCAGTTGACATAATTAATCCGTTCCAGAAGGCCTGACTCAAACCAAAACGAACTCTAACCAAGGCAATTTCACCTCATTGGAAATCCAATTCATCCCTTCTAGACACCCAAAAATGTAAACACAAAAGACATTTTCTAGACAATAATTCTAATTTGACATGCAGAAAGTGCTGCAAAAATAATTACAAATAACAACTGAATGGACAACTGAACATTTAACGTCGCAGTTTACCTCGTTTTGTTGGGGAAAAACAACCCACAAGACCATTATAATATAAAAATAACACAAAATAACCAGAGTATTCTGCTGTACCTCAGTTTACGTCATTAATCCGTTCCAGAAGGCCTGACTCAAACCAAAACGAACTCTAACCAAGGCAATTTCACCTCATTGGAAATCCAATTCATCCCTTCCAGACACGCAAAACTGTAAACACAAAACACATTTTCTAGACAATAATTAAAATTTTACACGCAAAAGTGCTACAAAAATGACAACCAAATGGACAACTGAACAGTTCACGTTTACTCCACAGAACCATCAGTTAACAGAATAAAAAAAACAAACCAAAAAAACACATTATTCTGCTGCAACCACCATTTGCAAAAATGTAAATAAAATATATATCAAGTTGAATATCAACATTCTGGAACCAATAAACATGTAACTTGTAGTTTCTACAGAAAATGACCAACCACTAGCGACAGTATTTTTTTGCTACTTAGGGTCTTTGGCATAAGTTGCAGGATCAGACTCCATAAAGAGCTGCATGTATTCATTATTTATTGATTCAGTTATTTTGTATTTGTTTTAAATATAGGGCCACACACTGGCCCAGTGGTTAGCCTCCTGTCAGAGGGGAGTGATTGTAAAAGTTTGTGAGCAGACTTGGAGGGGTCCGCCACAATCTTTCCTGCACGCTTCAGAGTCCTGGAGGCGTACAGGAGATGCTGGAGGGGAGGCAGATTGCAGCCTATCACCTTCTCTGCAGAGCGGATGATACGCTGCAGTCTACCCTTTGGGTCACTTCCATATTTTGTAAAGCAATATGCAAAGAAGTTAGATATACAGTAAAGTCTTGTTATATCGATATTGTCGGGAGTCGGAAAAAATATCGATATAACCGGACTGTCGATATATCCGATCCTGCGCCGAACTGCATTAAAAGTGGGCCAACGGCTGCTTCCAGTCAACTTTATTTTTCACACTTCCACCACCAGAGCGCAGCACACACACCGATTCCTGCACTTCCTGGTTCACAGGTCATGCTCAACCCGCCCCACATAGCTGGCCAAACACATGCCTGCAACAGAAGAACCAACTGACATAGCATACACACCTATTCCAACGAAGACACAAGCGTACAAATACATGTATTTAATTGTGTTGTATTCAGATATCTTTTTATCGCTTGCAATAATCACTGTTTTTCATATGTACATGCTGGCGTTTGTTGGTTCTTCTGTTGCAGGCATGTGTGGTGGAAGTGTGAAAAATAAAGTTGACTGGAAGCAGCCGTTCGCCGTGTTCTTTTTTGGTATTGAAATCCTTAAGCAAAGATTGATTTAAGCTGCTTTTGTATCGATATAAGCAGACCAAATTGGCTGGCGGGAGATGAAAAGGGCATCGTAGTAACCGGATTATCATAATAACCGGGTATCGTACTAACAGAACTAATTATATCATAAAAGACTAGAAATTTGCCGGGAAATGAAAATAGTATCGTAATAAGCAGTAATTCGTTATAACCGATATCGATATAACGAGACTTTACTGTATTTCAAGAAAAATGCATATCAGCTTTGTGAATTAGGTGAAAAAGGTATTGATGTCAACTTCACTCTTTGTGTATTCTCCCCCATTCCCAAATATTCCAAATATAACATCTAGGATCCATAGCCCCCCTTCCTGATTTCCTATTACTTTGTATATTTGTCACACTTAGGGGGCACCACAAATGTCAAAAAAATAAGGCGAGGGACCAAGAGAAAAAAAAATTCATCCAAAACTGTAAACAGTTTTGGAAGCAGATATGCAAATCTGTCATCACGTGGTGTATTTATGTGTTTATTGTTTAAAAAAAGTTGAAGCAGAGTTGAGCTCCTGCCCAGCTCCTAGACGGTGTGGGTGTGTGTTTTTTTTTTTTGTAAAGTAAGCAACATGGATGCCTACGCTCCAACAAAGGCGCAGTCCTTTCACAGCAGCTCCAACTTGGAAGCCGACGCCTCAAACAGACGCGAGTGGGAGATGTGGCGTCACATCGCCTCGTGACTGACAAGCGGCGTTGTGATTGTGATTCTGTTGTGTCGCGTCTGAATGCAAAGGTGTTGATGCAAAAAAAAAAAAGGTGAAGCTGGAGAAGGCACCTGAGCATCCCTTTTATCGTTTGATAATAGCCATGGGCACTGCTGACCCATGGATACCCCCCCACCCCCCACCCCTTCGGTCACATGTCCTGTTCTATATATATATATATATATATATATATTTTGGAATAAAATAATTTCCAAGATTGATATATTCCATTAGATAAATTTAATTTAGTTATCATTGCAGTAGCGTATCAAAATCTTTCTACGAGGCAAGCTCATGCAAGAGTGGTTGGAGTTGGTGATCCCCAGCAAGATGCATTAATGTTGGACACACAATGAAAGCCAACCCACGTTACCACCGGAGGCGGGCCGTGGGCGGTATAAATGAAAACAGCTGGAATAGGTGCAGATTCTGGAAGATCTAGAAAGTTTTCTGTGTGTGTTATCTGAAAAATGAGCACAATAGTTCCTCTTTAAAATCTCGTCTTGTTAACCGAGATGCGGACATGACAGTCAAAACTAATTGGTCCTTAGCGGCACTGTACTCTATGTACTTTTCCGTGCTCCAGATTGTGACCCAACTTTCCGTGGTCTCCAGGGAGATGCTCTGCAGAGCCGGCACCTCTCCGGTCCACTCACAGTCCAGCCTATGTGATTGTACAACGTCTCCACCAATTAACATCAAGGCTTTCTATATTTACCTTCCTGCGGTTTGAGCATTGTGCTGACCGTCTGTACAGCACGTTCAACCTCTATCAAGGTCAAATCCATCCTACCTGAAATATGCTTTCTTATTGCACTGATAAAAATGATTGGCCTCCATTGTTATATTTGGTTTGAGTAATATTGCTTCGTAGCTATGTGCTAACATAGTACGTGTTTTTGTGCAAAGATACATGTTCATGTCACACTGACTTGCTATGGTTAGATGCTCCAGTCTCCAAAACAAGTCCTCCACATGCTTATCACCTGATTCAAGTGGTCTTTGGTGTCTGGGCATGTGAGTCTGCCCTTCATGACGAGATTGACCCTCCCCTCGCAACTGTGGTTTTAATATATTATATAACATTTTTGATTTGTCTCCTTGCATGCAAGCTACAGTAAAGTCTCGTTATATCGATATTGTCGGGAGTCGGAAAAAATATCAATATAACCGGACTGTCGATATATCCGATCCTGCGCTGAACTGCATTAAAAGTGGGCAATAATGCACTCGACATTGTTCTATAGTATAGAACAATCAAAAACATGTATATTTTTTTCCCCCTCTCTGAATTCTGCCATTCCTGTCCTTTCAGAAACCTGCGCAAAAGTGCCGCTACGTCGCAGGCAGCATTCTGTGTGAAGGGGAAGAGAAGCCGGACGAAGAACTGCAGAAGCTCTACGAGAAGTTTGGCTTCAAGGTGTTCTCTCTGCCAGAAGTGAGCCACGCCGTGACCACCAGCTTCCCCGCCACGACACCGCTGTCGTACGTTCTGGCACCTTTCAGAGTCTACCCCAAGCTCACGTCCTACATTGAGGTGAGTACGTGATATCTAAGTAGGGGTGTCCAAACCTTTTCTACCAAAAGCAACACATGGAAAATCAAAGGATGCAGATATTTTAAATTTTTCACAAATGCTAAAAAATTTTTTTTTATGTATTTAAATCAACTTTGCGCTAAAGGTGACAGATTACCATAATTTCCGGACTATAGAAGGCGCCGTTTTTACATCAATATGTTGGATCTTTAAAGGGTACCTATCATTATCATTTATTTTTGAATTGAGTTGTAGGCTCCTATAGAGCAGCTACACACAATAACCCACAAATCTTTCTAGATCTTCCAGAATCTGCACCTATTCCACCTATTCCTTGGATGTGTGCTTCCTGCTAAAACTGTTTAAATTCATTGTACTTGTTGTACCGCTAGCTACGGAGCCGACTTTATAGGAGTTGATATGAACGGCTTTTAACATGCAGCCATATGTGTTGGACAAGTAATCCGATGCGGAAGTAGAGACTAGACCAGGGGTGGGCAAACTACGGCCCGGGGGCCACATCCGGCCCGCCAAGTGTTTGAATACGGCCCGCTCAATCTTTCCAAAGTATTTCATTTATAGTCAACATACAACCTGGCATCATGGCCTGAACCAACCTTTTGATGGTTTTATCAATTTCCTTTTTTGACATGGTCTGTTGTTTACAAAGTGCTCCTGAAAAAAGGGACACAAGCACATAATAATAATAATAATTATTATTATTATTAGATTATTATAATTATTATAATTATTATATTAATGCTAATTATTATATTAATTATATAATATTATTGTTATATTTGCATATTTTACATAATAATAATAATATAATAATTATTATTTTAATTGTATTTTAATTATTATAATATTTTATTATTTTTAAAATATATAAATATAAATATAAAATAATAAATAATAATAGCAGATTGCATGACAATTTTACAGATACAATAATACCAGGTGGACTGTTACGTGTAAAATATATAGTCTGCCCCCCCCTCCCCCCCCGTAAATTTTGTCATATCAATGCCCACCCCTGGACTAGACAGTCCGAAGTTTCTTAAGAAAAGAGATTACTTCAAGGCATTTCTCAATGGTAAGTAGCTTTAGCATTTTAGCGTTGTCTACAGCATCGGTACCGGTAATGTGGTCACTATCAGTGTTTTAAAAAAAATTTGAGTAGAGCCACTGATTGTGCTGGGAACAGGTTATTAGAAACCCCGCTCCCTGTATGCACACTCTATAGTGCTACACAGACAAGCTAAATAAAGACAGTTGATTAACTGTTACTTACTGGAACCTGGCCCTGCGAGGTGCACTCTGGTTTATACTTACTAGTCTTTTTTTCAGACCGATATCGATCACTTCTCGACACCAGTATGATACGGCGTCGGAACTCTGCAGTCGTAGGAAGGGTCAACCAAAAATGGACACACGCTGTCAAATTCACCATAGACTACCGCGTGTCTCTTTGGTGGTCACCAGCTGCTTCCTTTCAGCGGCCCTGAGGCGCTTCCACCCACACCTCTTCTCACACACCAACAAGGATATACTATATGATTACTGCCTGGCTGAGCGAGAAGCTCCACAGCCTGGAATTGAAGTATAATTCAGTGACAGTACTCCAATGTGTACGTCACAAGGATGAGATGTTTTTTTTTTTGCCAGGAGCTCGTTACAGGAGATGCTCTAGGAAGGACACCAAAGACCCCTTTTTCAATTATGTAACACCGACTTCTCAAGGAACCATTGATTATTCATCATTTATCACAGATTCCATGAATTTATCATCATTTACCAGGAATCTTTGGTCCTTGTTACATCACGACACATCTCGCAATTAGAGCTGGATGTTGCAGCTGGGCTTGCACTTCAGTAGAACCTCTTAATGAACCTCCGAAATAACGATGAGCAATTGTAAATAAGTATTGATAGTTTGTTGCGTGTCTGTAGCGTTCGTGTTCGTGGGCTGTGTTTATCCAAGCACGTTATAAAGCTTCAATCATATACAACATGGTAACATTAAGAAGTGGCATGTGGCACAGCTACATGCTATATGATGCTAACATTTGACTTACCTTTCAACGGCAACATTTCAACTAGCTTTGCCTATTCGCTTGAGAAAAAACCCAAAATGATCCAACTATCAGCGCCCACAAACGAGTAGTTGCCAGAGCTCCAGGCTGCATTTTAAGACGTGTAGCGAAGCCTAATGAAGTTGTGATAAAGTGTTCTCATCTAGCTCGGGGCGGGTCAGACAGTATAAATGACAACGTGGACCAATCTAGTGATCATCTAGTTAAGGCTCCTCCCCAGGCAGCGTCTGTGTATATCTCGTCAAGGTGGCTGATGTCACCGCAGAGCAAGCATCTGTTTCCAACGTGCAGTCACTATCCATCAGCTGACCTGAGCGCCGTGTCAGGTCACTAAGGAGCAACTTGTGTACACTCGCCGGGCTAATAACACACTTCCATCCGTTTGGACGGGCGGATTGGCAAGCGACGCCGTGTACCGTATACGTGTACAGCGGCTCCAGCGAGCGTCATGAATAATGGAAGCCGGGTTTTCGAGGGTGCCACGCGACTGTGCCAGAAATGTGTGCATGTACGGCCTCTATGATTAATTGAGGAGGTTTAGCGGCGTGCAAGGGGGGGGTTTGAAAACGAGGGAGACACTCGTGTGACGTCGTTTGGCGTCAACTTCATCTCGCATGCCAGCTTTGGGATTTTCTGGAGTTGGCTCATGTTTTTTCATGTGCAGTCGATGGATAAATGAACATTCAGGCCCCCCAACAACATTACTCATGTGTTGTACTCATGCAAGCAGTCAAGTTTAGCACGGCCAGCAGGCTGTTAGAGACAAAATGGCTGCCGCGAGGGGACGAAGAAATAAACCAAACATTTATATTGTGCAGCAGTTTGCGATGAATTTACATTTCTCCTGGTGCGTGGAATTCAATCGCATGACAATGTTGGGATATTATGAGGAAAAATAATTGGAAATTGCTAATTTTTTGTAGCATAAAGATGAAATATTAAAGAAAAAATGCATCATTTTTGGAAAATTAGGTTGCAGAAAAAGTTGTTGCAACAATAAAATCTGAATATTGTGGAAATAAAGTCATATTTACCAGAAGAGAATTTACAAGTAGAACGTTGGAATAAAAAACAAAAAAACAAAAGCAGATCTGGAAAAACTCTAACTGTAACTAAATTTTAAGTTTCAAAGAAAAAGTTGTCATTTTGTGATAATGTTGTAATATAATAGGGAAAATTTTATGATTTTATTATCATAAAGATGAAATATTAGAGAAAATTGTAAAAAAAAAAAGCTAATTTTTGGAAATTATGAAGCCATAATTGAAGTTTACAAGATAAAAGTTACAGAAAAAGGAGAACAGCAGATATGGAAAAAAAACAGCTGTAATTTATGAAAATAAATAAAAAATGTTGACAAAAAAAGTTCATTTTAGAAACAAACAAAACAATAACCCAATAACATTGGGTGAAAATCTAAATATGATGGAAATAAAAAAACAAACAAACCAAACGTTGGTTTTTAGCATTATTAGAGCCCTCCAGACATGAAACAACACCCCTATAGTCACTTTTCTACTTGTACTACCCAATATAGTAGACACAATCTTTAACCAAATTTGTTTTTAGCATTATTAGAGCCCTCCAAACATGAAATAGCACCCCTATAGTCACTTTTCTACTTGTACTACCAATATAGTAAACATAATCTTTAACCAAATTTGTTTTTAGCATTATTAGAGCCCTCCAGACATGAAATAGCACCCCTATAGTCACTTTTCTACTTGTACTACCCGATATAGTAGACATAATCTTGAACCAAATTAATTTTTTAGCATTATTAGAGCCCTCCAGACATGAAATAGCACCCCTATAGTCACTTTTCTACTTGTACTACCCAATATAGTAGACATAATCTTGAACCAAATTTGTTTTTAGCATTATTAGAGCCCTCCAGGCATGAAATAACACCCCTATAGTCACTTTTCTACTTGTACTACCCGATATAGTAGACATAATCTTGAACCAAATTTGTTTTTAGCATTATTAGAGCCCTCCAGACATGAAATAACACCCCTATAGTCACTTTTCTACTTGTACTACCCGATATAGTAGACATAATCTTTAACCAAATTTGTTTTTAGCATTATTAGAGCCCTCCAGATATGAAATAACACCCCTATAGTCACTTTTCTACTTGTACTACCCGATATAGTAGACATAATCTTGAACCAAATTTGTTTTTAGCATTATTAGAGCCCTCCAGGCATGAAATAGCACCCCTATAGTCACTTTTCTACTTGTACTACCCGATATAGTAGACATAATCTTTAACCAAATTTGTTTTTAGCATTATTAGAGCCCTCCAGGCATGAAATAACACCCCTATAGTCACTTTTCTACTTGTACTACCCGATATAGTAGACATAATCTTGAACCAAATTTGTTTTTAGCATTATTAGAGCCCTCCAGACATGAAATAACACCCCTATAGTCACTTTTCTACTTGTACTACCCGATATAGTAGACATAATCTTTAACCAAATTTGTTTTTAGCATTATTAGAGCCCTCCAGACATGAAATAACACCCCTATAGTCACTTTTCTACTTGTACTACCCGATATAGTAGACATAATCTTTAACCAAATTTGTTTTTAGCATTATTAGAGCCCTCCAGACATGAAATAACACCCCTATAGTCACTTTTCTACTTGTACTACCCGATATAGTAGACATAATCTTTAACCAAATTTGTTTTTAGCATTATTAGAGCCCTCCAGACATGAAATAACACCCCTATAGTCACTTTTCTACTTGTACTACCTGATATAGTAGACATAATCTTGAACCAAATTTGTTTTTAGCATTATTAGAGCCCTCCAGACATGAAATAACACCCCTATAGTCACTTTTCTACTTGTACTACCAATATAGTAGACATAATCTTTAGCAAAATTTGTTTTTAGCATTATTAGAGCCCTCCAGACATGAAATAGCACCCCTATAGTCACTTTTCTACTTGTACTACCCGATATAGTAGACATAATCTTGAACCAAATTTGTTTTTAGCATTATTAGAGCCCTCCAGACATGAAATAACACCCCTATAGTCACTTTTCTACTTGTACTACCCGATATAGTAGACATAATCTTTAACCAAATTTGTTTTTAGCATTATTAGAGCCCTCCAGGCATGAAATAACACCCCTATAGTCACTTTTCTACTTGTACTACCCGATATAGTAGACATAATCTTTAACCAAATTTGTTTTTAGCATTATTAGAGCCCTCCAGGCATGAAATAGCACCCCTATAGTCACTTTTCTACTTGTACTACCCGATATAGTAGACATAATCTTTAACCAAATTTGTTTTTAGCATTATTAGAGCCCTCCAGGCATGAAATAACACCCCTATAGTCACTTTTCTACTTGTACTACCCAATATAGTAGACATAACCTTTAACCAAATTTGTTTTTAGCATTATTAGAGCCCTCCAGACATGATATAGCACCCTATAGTCACTTTTCTACTTGTACTACCCAATATAGTAGACATAATCTTTAACCAAATTTGTTTTTAGCATTATTAGAGCCCTCCAGGCATGAAATAACACCCCTATAGTCACTTTTCTACTTGTACTACCCAATATAGTAGACATAATCTTGAACCAAATTTGTTTTTAGCATTATTAGAGCCCTCCAGACATGAAATAACACCCCTATAGTCACTTTTCTACTTGTACTACCCGATATAGTAGACATAATCTTTAACCAAATTTGTTTTTAGCATTATTAGAGCCCTCCAGACATGAAATAACACCCCTATAGTCACTTTTCTACTTGTACTACCTGATATAGTAGACATAATCTTGAACCAAATTTGTTTTTAGCATTATTAGAGCCCTCCAGACATGAAATAACACCCCTATAGTCACTTTTCTACTTGTACTACCAATATAGTAGACATAATCTTTAGCAAAATTTGTTTTTAGCATTATTAGAGCCCTCCAGACATGAAATAGCACCCCTATAGTCACTTTTCTACTTGTACTACCCGATATAGTAGACATAATCTTGAACCAAATTTGTTTTTAGCATTATTAGAGCCCTCCAGACATGAAATAACACCCCTATAGTCACTTTTCTACTTGTACTACCCGATATAGTAGACATAATCTTTAACCAAATTTGTTTTTAGCATTATTAGAGCCCTCCAGGCATGAAATAACACCCCTATAGTCACTTTTCTACTTGTACTACCCGATATAGTAGACATAATCTTGAACCAAATTTGTTTTTAGCATTATTAGAGCCCTCCAGACATGAAATAACACCCCTATAGTCACTTTTCTACTTGTACTACCCGATATAGTAGACATAATCTTTAACCAAATTTGTTTTTAGCATTATTAGAGCCCTCCAGACATGAAATAACACCCCTATAGTCACTTTTCTACTTGTACTACCCGATATAGTAGACACAATCTTTAACCAAATTTGTTTTTAGCATTATTAGAGCCCTCCAAACATGAAATAGCACCCCTATAGTCACTTTTCTACTTGTACTACCCAATATAGCAGACATAATCTTTAACCAAATTTGTTTTTAGCATTATTAGAGCCCTCCAAACATGAAATAACACCCCTATAGTCACTTTTCTACTTGTACTACCCAATATAGTAGACATAATCTTGAACCAAATTTGTTTTTAGCATTATTAGAGCTCTCCAGACATGAAATAGCACCCCTATAGTCACTTTTCTACTTGTACTACCCAATATAGTAGACATACAGTAGACCCTGGACTGGTGGCTAGCCAATCACAGGTCACATGCAAACTCTACACAGAGATGGCTAAGGGTGGAATTGAATCCTGGTCTCCTAGCTGTGAGGTCTAACCACTTGTCCACATTTATTTAGATTTTTTTTTAGAATTTTCTGAATTTGTCATTTCATTTGATCGCTATCTGTGTACGTCAATGTGATTCATTTCATGTCATAATTAATTTTTTTAGTTATTTTCCTTTTCTTTGGTTTTGCAGAAGAATCCAAGTCCAACAAAAACACGGCGTACAAACGCGGCTTTGATGAGTAGCATGTGTAAAAGGCTAAATGGCGCACGGTGAGAGCAGTAAATCTGCATAATTTACAAGGAGGCCATAAAAGCGGCAAGCGTAGAGAGCGTATGTCTGGCAGGCGGCCATAAACAAGACCCCATCATGACTCCCATGTCGCTCTGCAGGCGTGCCAGCGTAGCCTGGTTTCTCATGACGTTGTGACGATTAAGGATGTTAGTTTAAAAGGAAAAAAAAACTACTTTCATTATCTCCCGTAAAAGGGCCAAATATATTCTGCATGAAAGTTCACAACATAATACTAGAGCGCTATATGCAAATGAGGTCCTCTGCGATATGCATCCTTTGCCGTGCCTGAGGAAAAGCGTGGCTACCTTACATAAGACGGCTATCTTTGTGGGCATCGCATGGAAAACAAACTCACAGACACAAGAAGGAAACAGCCTGGAGCTTTTAGCCGCGAATCAAAAAGGCAGCAAAACCACATTTCAGAAAATGTCACAAACTGATGTCATGTGACACCTCTGCTGCCGTCCACAACGCCAGGAGATAATCTGGCATCGCTTCAATCCGGAGGGGTCGTGCTGCCTAATCTGACATGGATTTAATATTTGCTCGCCCGCGGCGGCAAAGAAAGTGCGGCTTTTTCATTTCGGGCTTGAGGGACAGGAATTGGATCGATGGGCACCGGAACACGTGTGTTGACCTGGGGGGTCAAGGGTACTACGCACCAGACAGAGATCAAGCGACAAAGATGGACGCCTTCCATTAAAGGAGGCTGACAACATGGTAGGACAGCAATAGGATGATTATACCAACGTAACCTAAGTATGGTTACACACGATCAAGTGGTTAGCACGGAGACCTCACAGCTAGGAGACCAGGGTTCAATTCCACCCTCGGCCATCTCTGTGTGGAGTTTGCATGTTCTCCCCGTGCATGCGTGGGTTTTCTCCGGGTACTCCGGTTTCCTCCCACATTCCAAAAACATGTCTATTATAGAAAACAACATGTCTATGAATTTATTTAGCCATGTTTATGCTTGCAAAAAAAAAAACTAAACTCATCACACAGTAACTTACCACTCCAAAGGTGCACCTAAAAATATACAAAGAGGTAACAATATGAGTTCTCCCTGTGCATGCGTGGGTTTTCTCCGGGTACTCCGGTTTCTTCCCACATTCCAAAAACATGCTAGGTTAATTAGCCACTCCAAATTGTCCATAGGTATGAATGTGAGTGTGAATGGTTGTTTGTCTATATGTGCCCTGTGATTGGCTGGCCACCAGTCCAGAGTGTACCCCGCCTCCCGCCCAAAGACAGCTGGGATAGGCTCCAGCACTCCCGCGACCCTCGTGAGGATAAGCGGTTGAAAATTAATGAAAATAAATGTAAAAAAAAACAAAATTCATGCGTGTCCTAGGTCTGCCTTTTCCTGGCTGGGCATGCCCAGAACACCTCACCAGGGAGGTGTATGGGAGGCATCCGGACTAGATGCAAACCTCGGACCTGTTTGCCTTGTGAGACCCTACCAGGGGCTTATAGCCCCAGACAACATAGCTCCTCGGATCAGACCCCCCCCCCCCCCACCCCCCCCGACCACACTTAAAGTGCATGTCGCAGCAGCAGTGGGGGGGGGGGCAATCTATGTGTTAAAGATGCCTGCTCCGCCACATCCCTCATTAAAAGAGATGAGCCCCCCCCCCCTCTTGGGCTGTGCTTGTCTTGAGAAATGGTGCATGGGTGCTAATATTGATTCTGTTTATTGTCTTCCACCCTGTGGGGCCCATGTTGGCCATCCATGTGGATAAATATTTGCTCTGATTAATGACGGGGCGTGGAAGTCAGTCTTCTACTATCGCATGGATGATATTATGATCATGTGGAAATGACAAATACATACGTACTGGACTGAGCAGGGTTCACGACACCATTCATCAACTTTGCTTAAATATGTTTGTAATTATGATCTACATCAGGGGTCTCAAACTCAATTTACTTGGGGGCCACTGGAGCTAGGGTCTGGGCGACGCTGGGCCGCATCAGGTTTTCCAAAAAATAAAAAAACACATTTTTTAAAAACAGAAAAATGAATAAACTTTGCTTTGGTTCCAATTTTCTACAATAAAAGCTCTGATAAAACATTCCATTGTTCTCAAATATCTTACTTTTTATTTTTCTACACAAAATAAGATGAAAAATAAAACAGCAAATAATAAAAACTTAAGAAAGCACATATAGTTGGTGGGTAGACAAATGATTTTTTTCAGATTAAAATGAACAAAGCATTATTAGAGCCCTGTAGACATGACAAAACACGACTATAGTCACATTTATACTCTTTTTATTTACAACATATTGCGCAACTGCAGGGTCTTGAGACACATGCTAACTCGCAAACTAGAGAGCTAGCGACCTAAACGGTAGCCTTCAAGTTATTTCCTTTCAACTTAAATAGCCAAAAACTTACCACTTCCACATGGATAGGGAGGATAACTATTAACAGTTATTTAACCTTTAACATGAACATGAATCAAACGTAATAATTTTTTCTGGGTACATGATACCATACAGCATCCATATCAAACATTAAACTTTCATATCAAGGCAGGGGGGCCTCAAACTAGTGTCCTGCGGGCCACACTTGGCCTGCGGGCCGCGTGTTTGAGACCCCTGATCTACATTGTTTGACTTGTTTTGAAAGAACGGTAAAATGACATTTTTAGTTCATGGCACCAGCTTTCACCAACAATTTTTTAAAATGATCGGTAATTGGATTTATTGGTATGATGTAATAATTGCTTAATATATAATAATATGAATATTTATATATATTATATTATATATAATATATATTATATATTATTGTACAAACCAAGTTTATAAGAAGTCCCTGCAGCACAAGAGTTAGGCAATGTGTTGTAAACATCGTATAATAGGTGACTATAGGGGTGCTATTTCATGTCTACAGGGCTCTATTAATGTTAAAAGTGTATTTAGAAAGTCATAAACAGGTTTTCTGCACTAGGAAAATATTCCATTTATTAACACTGAATCTATTATTGCGGTTATTCGTTTATCGTGGTCGGGTCTGGAACCAATTAGCCACCATAAACGAGGCATCTCATTTTGTCACCTGTCATCCCGAGTTGATGGACAGATATCAAAAGCAGCGTCTGAGTGTGTTTGACAGCGCAGCAGGTGTACTGTAGGCAGGTGTCCCTCACACGTGGACGATGTGTTTGTATCACACTCTTCCCGTCCCGCCAACTCACGCAGGAAACAGCCCCTGCCAGGCGAGCAAGAGCGAGCGAATGAGCGAAGAAGTGATGGATGACGCGGAATGTTCCATTAAACACGACTCTCTTTACAGCGCAGCTCAGGTTTCCGCGTTTGCTGTTTTTGTTTCTGTTGCTGATTGTTATATTTGCATATTTTACATAATAATAATATAATCATTATTATTTTTATTTTATTGTAATTATTATAATATTTTATTATTTTTATATATAATATTTAAATATAAATATAAAATAATAAATAATAATAGCAGATTGCATGACAATTTTACAGATACAATAATACCAGGTGGACTGTTACGTGTAAAATATATAGTCTGCCCCCCCCCCCCCCCACCCGTAAATTTTGTCATATCAATGCGGCCCGCGAGTCAAAAAGTTTGCCCACCCCTGATATAGACAAACAACCATTCACACTCACATTCATACCAATGGAAAATTTGGAGTCGCTAATTAGCTTAGCATTTTTTTGGAATGTGGGAGGAAACCGGAGTACCCGGAGAAAACCCACGCATGCACAGGGAGAACATGCAAACTCCACACAAAGATGGCCGAGGGTGGAATTGAACTTGGGTCTCCTAGCTGTGAGGGCTGTGCGCTAACCACTCAACCACCGTGCAGCCCTTTTTTGTTATTATTTTTCATTTATTCGTTCATTCTTTCTTTCCGGGCGAGAGGCTGGGTACACCCTGGACTGGTGGCCAGCCAATCCCAGGGCACATATAGACGAACAACCATTCACACTCACATTCATACCTATGGACAATTTGGAGTCACTAATTAGCTTAGCATTTTTTTGGAATGTGGGAGGAAACCGGAGTACCCGGAGAAAACCCACGCATGCACGGGGAGAACATGCAAACTCCACACAAAGATGGCCGAGGGTGGAATTGAACTCGGGTCTCCTAGCTGTGAGGGCTGTGCGCTAACCACTCGACTGCCGTGCAGCCCTTTTTTTTGTTATTATTATTATTATTATTTTTCATTCATTCATTCTTTAAAAAAAAAAGATAAAACATTCCACTGGTCTCAAATAAACAAAAAAATTAAATAAAAAAATAAACAAATCAGGAATAAAGAAAATAACTAAATCAGTAATAAATAAATAAAATAATAATAAAACAGAAAATAAGAAAAAAATAAGAAACCACATATAGTCGGTGGGTAGAGAAATTATTTTAAAATTTTTAACATACAAACTCCGCCCAAGCGGCGAATCAAAGTCAATAATAATAATAATAAATAATCCAAATAATTCCTTTTTATGAAGATTGTTGTGTCCTGCGTACCATTCATATTCATATCATTACTATCATGTTTATGTATGAATTAGTAATACTCGCTATGATTAATAACAATAACAACAGATGGGTGTAGCTGCAAGGTGAGGGGTGTACTCCGTGTGAATTTGGTGGCCGTCTGGCTCACGTCTCACCTGCCGGTGAAGCTGCTAAAGTCATGGCGGAGACACAATAGGTGTTGATTAAGGGACCGTGCCGCCCAATCGTTTGTCGGCTCTTTGCCTGAAGTGTGTGATGAGTGTGGGTGAGACACAAGACCCCAATGCATGTACAGTAAATTGGCTTTTCCGGTGTTAGCGCAGAGCTGGTGTCGGCCATGTTAGCCTCGCTGTATTTCTTCCACGCTGGACGCGTGTGAGCCGCTTGATGAGATTAGACCAGCAAATTGATTGTAAGTGTGTCGTTGTCTCCATCGGAAAGCGCCGCTAATAGCAGATAATGCTGCGCACATTACGGCTGATGTTACAGATTGGGATTAATGCGGCCGTCGTTTGAGCAGGAACGGCCAGGTGGACCGCACCGAGGGGTGGGATCAATAAAAGTTAAAGAATGACCAACACTTCCTGTAGAGAAGCTCTCCATGTGTTCACCACAGCTTCAAGCAGCAGATGGGGGTGAGCTCAACTTTCACCTACAAAGTCATCTTCAATAACTCCAAAATAATAACTTAATATCATTTTAACGGCACAATTTAGCACAAACCTAGCACAAACGATGGCCAATTTTTTCCTTTAATTTGTATAAACTGGGGAGCCTAGGTGAGCTTTGACATCTAAAATATTATTTAATAACCCAAAAACAAAAAAGCACAAACAGTCATTTTAACAGCACAATTTAGCACAAACCTAGCACAAACGATGGCCAATTTTTTCCTTTAATTTGTATAAACTGGGGAGCCTAGGTGAGCTTTGACTTCTAAAATATTATTTAATAACCCAAAAACAAAAAAGCACAAACAGTCATTTTAACGGCACAATTTAGCACAAACCTACCACAAACGATGGCCAATTTTTTCCTTTAATTTGTAGAAAATTGGGAGCCTAGGTGAGCTTTGACCTCTAAAATATTATTTAATAACTCAAAAACAAAAAAGCACAAACAGTCATTTTAACGGCACAGTTTAGCACAAACCTAGCACAAACAATGGCCACTTTTTTGGTTTAATTTGTATAAAATGGGGAGCCTAGGTGAGCTTTGACCTCTAAAATATTATTTAATAACTCAAAAACAAAAAAGCACATATAGTCATTTTAACGGCACAGTTTAGCACAAACCTAGCACAAACCTAGCACAAACGATGGCCACTTTTTTGGTTTTATTTGTATAAAATGGGGAGCCTAGGTGAGCTTTGACATCTAAAATATTATTTATTAACCCCAAAACAAAAAAGCACAGTCATTTTATTGGCACAATTTAGCACAAACCTAGCACAAACGATGGCCACTTTTTTGGTTTAATTTGTATAAAATGGGGAGCCTAGGTGAGCTTTGACCTCTAAAATATTATTTAATAACCCCAAAACAAAAAAGCACAAACAGTCATTTTAAAGGCACAATTTAGCACAAACCTAGCACAAACGATGGCCAATTTTTTTCTTTAATTTGTATGAAATGGGGAGCCTAGGTGAGCTTTGACATCTAAAATATTATTTAATACCTCAAAAACAAAAAAGCACAAACAGTCATTTTAACGGCACAATTTAGCACAAACCTAGCACAAACGATGGCCACGTTTTTGGTTTAATTTGTAGAAAATGGGGAGCCTAGGTGAGCTTTGACCTCTAAAATATTATTTAATAACTCAAAAACAAAAAAGCACAAACAGTAATTTTAACGGCACAATTTAGCACAAACCTAGCACAAACAGCACAAATGAGGCAATTGTGATTTGCGGGAGGTTGGGTGAATTTCATCTGAGATTTGGAATAATATTTCAAACTCAGAAACAGCACAAAGCAGGTTTGTGTTTCTTGTCTGTAGTCGGTGCTGCCTGCCCGTTAGAGCGAGTGCTGCGCTGGTTGCAAGTACGATAGCTGAGCAGTAAGAAAGGTGTGCAGATAACAGCGGTCAAGTCTGCCCGCTGTCCATGTCTATTGCACCTCACCGCATTCACTTGACTGAAGCCAAATGTCACATTAGCATGTCTGAAGCCGCGTCCTACGGCTGCGTGGCGTTGACACTTCCACGTGTCCTACTGAGACGCTCCGAGCTTCCGTCCGGGGCCCATTCTTGTCCTATGGGGTGGTCGGGAAATGGGCTGTTTTGAAAGAAAGAAGGTGAAACGTAATCAGCTAAAACGTCACTTCATCCATTACTTCCTCCTGTTGAAAGATCATCCAGCTTGACGTTTATGTAGCGCTAACCCTAACATCGACCTCAACCCCTAACCTTAACCCGAGCCCCCCACTAACCCTCGTTAGTATATAGATATACCTCATATGGGATTTAAAGGGACCATGACATGATTAATCAATTTTAAGTTGCATATTGTCTGTAATAATTTAATAACTCAAAAACAAAAAAAGCACAAACAGTCATCTTAACGGCACGATTTAGCACAAACCTAGCACAAACCTAGCACAAACGATGGCCACGTTTTTGGTTTAATTTGTATAAAATGGGGAGCTTAGGTGAGCTTTGACATCTAAAATATTATTTAATAACTCAAAAACAAAAAAGCACAAACAGTCATTTTAATGGCACAATTTAGCACAAACCTAGCACAAACGATGGACACTTTTTGGTTTAATTTGTATAAAATGGGGAGCCTAGGTGAGCTTTGACATCTAAAATATTATTTAATAACTCAAAAACAAAAAGCACAAACAGTCATTTTAACGGCACGATTTAGCACAAACCTAGCACAAACAATGGCCACGTTTTCGGTTTAATTTGTATAAAATGGGGAGCCTAGGTGAGCTTTGACCTTTTAAAATATTACTTAATAACTCAAAAACAAAAAAGCACAAACAGTCATCTTAACAGCACAATTTAGCACAAACCTAGCACAAACGATGGCCACTTTTTTGGTTTAACTTGTATAAAATGGGGAGCCTAGGTGAGCTTTGACCTTTTAAAATATTATTTAATAACTCAAAAACAAAAAAGCACAAACACTCATCTTAACGGCACAATTTAGCACAAACCTAGCACAAACGATGGACACTTTTTGGTTTAATTTGTATAAAATGGGGAGCCTAGGTGAGCTTTGACCTTTTAAAATATTATTTAATAACTCAAAAACAAAAAAGCACAAACAGTCATCTTAACAGCACGATTTAGCACAAACCTAGCACAAACGATGGACACTTTTTCGGTTTAATTTGTATAAAATGGGGAGTCTAGGTGAGCTTTGACCTTTTTAAAATATTATTTCATAACCCAAAAACAAAAAAGCACAAACAGTCATTTTAACGGCACAATTTAGCACAAACCTAGCACAAACGATGGACACTTTTTTTGGTTTAATTTGTATAAAATGGGGAGCCTAGGTGAGCTTTGACTTTTTAAAATATTATTTAATAACCCAAAAACAAAAAAGCACAAACAGTCATCTTAACGGCACAATTTAGCACAAACCTAGCACAAACCTAGCACAAACGATGGCCACGTTTTTGGTTTAATTTGTATAAAATGGGGAGCCTAGGTGAGCTTTGACCTTTTAAAATATTATTTAATAACTCAAAAACAAAAAAGCACAAACAGTCATTTTAACGGCACAATTTAGCACAAACCTAGCACAAACGATGGACACTTTTTTTGGTTTAATTTGTATAAAATGGGGAGCCTAGGTGAGCTTTGACCTTTTAAAATATTATTTAGTAACTCAAAAACAAAAAAGCACAAACAATCATTTTACCGGCACGATTTAGCACAAACCTAGCACAAACAATGGCCACTTTTTTGGTTTAATTTGTATAAAATGGGGAGCCTAGGTGAGCTTAGACTTTTTAAAATATTATTTAATAACTCAAAAACAAAAAAGCACAAACAGTCATTTTAACGGCACAATTTAGCACAAACCTAGCACAAACGATGGACACTTTTTTTGGTTTAATTTGTATAAAATGGGGAGCCTAGGTGAGCTTTGACCTTTTAAAATATTATTTAGTAACTCAAAAACAAAAAAGCACAAACAATCATTTTAACGGCACGATTTAGCACAAACCTAGCACAAACAATGGCCACTTTTTTGGTTTAATTTGTATAAAATGGGGAGCCTAGGTGAGCTTAGACTTTTTAAAATATTATTTAATAACTCAAAAACAAAAAAGCACAAACAGTCATGTTAACGGCACAATTTAGCACAAACTTAGCACAAACGATGGACATTTTTTTGGTTTAATTTGTATAAAATGGGGAGCCTAGGTGAGCTTTGACTTTTTAAAATATTATTTAATAACCCAAAAACAAAAAAGCACAAACAGTCATCTTAACGGCACAATTTAGCACAAACCTAGCACAAACGATGGACACTTTTTTGGTTTAATTTGTAGAAAATGGGGAGCCTAGGTGAGCTTTGACCTTTTAAAATATTATTTAATAACTCAAAAACAAAAAAGCACAAACAGTCATCTTAACAGCACGATTTAGCACAAACCTAGCACAAACGATGGACACTTTTTCGGTTTAATTTGTATAAAATGGGGAGTCTAGGTGAGCTTTGACCTTTTTAAAATATTATTTCATAACCCAAAAACAAAAAAGCACAAACAGTCATTTTAACGGCACAATTTAGCACAAACCTAGCACAAACCTAGCACAAACGATGGACACTTTTTTTGGTTTAATTTGTATAAAATGGGGAGCCTAGGTGAGCTTTGACCTTTTAAAATATTATTTAGTAACTCAAAAACAAAAAAGCACAAACAATCATTTTAACGGCACGATTTAGCACAAACCTAGCACAAACAATGGCCACTTTTTTGGTTTAATTTGTATAAAATGGGGAGCCTAGGTGAGCTTAGACTTTTTAAAATATTATTTAATAACTCAAAAACAAAAAAGCACAAACAGTCATCTTAACGACACGATTTAGCACAAACCTAGCACAAACCTAGCACAAACCTAGCACAAACAATGGCCACGTTTTTGGTTTAATTTGTAGAAAAGGGGGAGCCTAGGTGAGCTTAGACCTTTTAAAATATTATTTAATAACTCAAAAACAAAAAAGCACAAACAGTCATTTTAACGGCACGATTTAGCACAAACCTAGCACAAACAATGGCCAATTTTTTGGTTTAATTTGTATAAAATGGGGAGCCTAGGTGAGCTTTGACCTTTTTAAAATATTATTTAATAACTCAAAAACCAAAAAGCACAAACGGTCATCTTAACGGCACAATTTAGCACAAACCTAGCACAAACAATGGCCACTTTTTTGGTTTAATTTGTATAAAATGGGGAGCCTAGGTGAGCTTTGACCTTTTAACATATTATTTAATAACTCAAAAACAAAAAAGCACAAACAGTCATTTTAATGGCACAATTTAGCACAAACCTAGCACAAACGATGGACACTTTTTGGTTTAATTTGTATAAAATGGGGAGCCTAGGTGAGCTTTGATCTCTAAAATATTATTTAATAACTCAAAAACCAAAAAGCACAAACGGTCATCTTAACGGCACGATTTAGCACAAACCTAGCACAAACGATGGACACTTTTTGGTTTAATTTGTATAAAATGGGGAGCCTAGGTGAGCTTTGACCTCTAAAATATTATTTAATAACCCAAAACAAAAAAGCACAAACAGCCATTTTCACAGCACAATTTAGCACTAACCTACCACAAACCTAGCACAAACAATGGGCACTTTTTTTGTTTAATTTGTATAAAATGGGGAGCCTAGGTGAGCTTTGACCTCTAAAATATTATTTAATAACCCAAAAACAAAAAAGCACAAACGGTCATCTTAACGGCACAATTTAGCACAAACTTAGCACAAACGATGGACATTTTTTTGGTTTAATTTGTATAAAATGGGGAGCCTAGGTGAGCTTTGACCTCTAAAATATTATATAATAACTCAAAAACAAAAAAGCACAAACAGTCATTTTAACGGCACAAACCTAGCACAAACAGCACAAATGAAGCAATTGTGATTATTTGTGGGAGGTTGGATGAACTTCATCTGAGATTTGGAATAATATTTTCTAACTCAGAAACCTAGCACAAACGATGGGCAATTTTTCGGTTTCATTTGTATAAAATGGGGAGCCTAGGTGAGCTTCTTTGAGGTGGCCCTCAGCCGTGACGTGCGTGTTTGATGACGTTGCAACGGGAAGATCCGGAGAGGGCACGGCTTTTCTTCAGATATGATATCCTTCCTCATCCTCTTGCCTCCCCCGCCGCCCTCCCGAGCGCTGGTAGGTCCGGGATAATCCTTTGACAATCACCATCATGTGGCGCTTGAAAGAGACGCGCTTTGGCACGCCATCACACAAACACCAGGAATAGAAGCTCCTAGCGTGTAAAATGAAATGATGTCGACATTTTTTACTCTTATGTATATTTGTTGACGTAAGATCACAATGGGCAGCTGCTACATCTCCTCGCATGGATTATACGCACGTGACCCGGGGTCGCTCATGACTGAGTTCTCGTTCCGCCGTGAACCAGACCGGGAGGACTTACCAGGACCATTGCGTTTATTAATTCCATTTGGGAATCCGTCGCTCAGAGGAGCCCTGCCAAGCGGGGCCCGGTGCGAAAACACCACTAACTTCTTCTCGCCGCTGAGCAGGACTTGATGAGATTCACTCGAGCGCGGTGAAGGCGACCGGATGCGCATGAGTCCTTGTCGCCATGCGGACTGTGGACTTCCTGTGCTGTAGATGTCCTTTTTGAGGAGGACACGCTTGCATGTAGATGAGTGGTCAGTATGATCTTGTACAGTAGGGTGCATCACAACAGGCGGGGTACACCCTGGACTGGTGGCCAGCCAATCACAGCATATACACAAACAACCATTCACACTCACATTCAATCAAGCAATCTTCACTGGCTAAATGTACTGCAAAAAAGGCCGGTAAGGATAATTCATAATGCCGCCTACAGAGAACATACTAACTCCTTATTTCTAAAATCACAAATACTTAGTTCATCTATCAAAATAAGCAATTATCTAAAAATGTCATCCAATACTTCTCTACTAGAGAGGAGAAATATGATCTCAGGGAAGAAGTACATTTGAAACACTTCTATGCTAGGACTACGTTATGCTAGCCATAGCATTTCAGTATGTGGAATCAAACTATGGAATGGATTGAGTAAGGAAATCAAACAATGCACAACGATGAGCCAATTCAAGAAACAATACAAGCAGTTGATGTTTGCTAAATACAAGGATGAAGAGTCTTGAACCAGTCATGATGTGCTATATATATCACTATATTGACACTTACTATGGTACCCATTAGGGCATTGGATGCTCATATCACCGAGTACTTTGGTACAAGACAAAAAATTTAAAAAAATTTTAAAAAAAATGTTAAAAACTAAAAAAAAATTAATAACAATTAATTAAATAAATGTATAAATAAAATAAATTTGCTAAATACAAGGATGAAGAGTCTTGAACCAGTCATGATGTGCTATATATATCACTATATTGACACTTACTATGGTACACATTATGGCATTGGATGCTCATATCACCGAGTACTTTGGTACAAGACAAAAAATAAAAAAAAATTAAAAAAAATGTTAAAAACTAAAACAAAATTAATAACAATTAATTAAATACATTTATAAATAAAATAAATTTGCTAAATACAAGGATGAAGAGTCTTGAACCAGTCATGATGTGCTATATATATCACTATATTGACACTTACTATGGTACCCATTATGGCATTGGATGCTCATATCACCCAGTACTTTGGTACAAGACAATAAATTTAAAAAAAT
The DNA here is from genome assembly GCF_037039965.1 of Doryrhamphus excisus. Classification (NCBI taxonomy): domain Eukaryota; kingdom Metazoa; phylum Chordata; class Actinopteri; order Syngnathiformes; family Syngnathidae; genus Doryrhamphus; species Doryrhamphus excisus. Next base: position 1,899,448 of record NC_136374.1, read on the forward strand.
TAAAAAAAATGTTAAAAACTAAAACAAAATTAATAACAATTAATAAAATAAATTTATAAATAAAATAAATTTGCTAAATACAAGGATGACGAGTCTTGAACCAGTCATGATGTGCTATATATATCACTATATTGACACTTACTATGGTACCCATTATGGCATTGGATGCTCATATCACCGAGTACTTTGGTACAAGACAAAAAATTAAAAAAAAAATTAAAAAAAATGTTAAAAACTAAAAAAAAATTAATAAAATAAATTAAAAAATAAAATAAATTTGCTAAATACAAGGATGAAGAGTCTTGAACCAGTCATGATGTGCTATATATATCACTATATTGACACTTACTATGGTACCCATTATGGCATTGGATGCTCATATCACCCAGTACTTTGGTACAAGACAATAAATTTAAAAAAATTAAAAAAAATGTTAAAAACTAAAACAAAATTAATAACAATTAATAAAATAAATTTATAAATAAAATAAATTTGCTAAATACAAGGATGACGAGTCTTGAACCAGTCATGATGTGCTATATATATCACTATATTGACACTTACTATGGTACCCATTATGGCATTGGATGCTCATATCACCGAGTACTTTGGTACAAGACAAAAAATTAAAAAAAAATAAAAAAAAATGTTAAAAACTAAAAAAAAATTAATAAAATAAATTAAAAAATAAAATAAATTTGCTAAATACAAGGATGAAGAGTCTTGAACCAGTCATGATGTGCTATATATATCACTATATTGACACTTACTATGGTACCCATTATGGCATTGGATGCTCATATCATCTGGAACCAAAAATAATTAAAAACATTTTTTTTTAATAATTTTTATTTTTTCATTTTTAAAAATTAATAATTTATATAATAATTTATTTTTTCAAATAATAATTTACAAATTTTTAATTAAAAAATAAAAACAAAAAAAACTTTTGTTTGAACATGCAAACTCAGAGATGCCCGAAGGTGGAATTAAACTTGGGTCTCCTTGCTGTGAGGCCTGCGCGCTAACCACTCGACCGCCGTGCAGCCCCCTGTGTGTTTTAAATTTTAATTACCAGATTAAAAACTGTTAAGCCATTTTAATGGAGGTGGTGTGGACCATGCCTCCTTCTCTTTTAGTCGTCGGCCATAGAATTCTCTGGTGTCGTGTTGCTAATTGAAGTGAATATTCTATAAATAGACTTTTTCTTTTTCTACATGTGAAGTGGAAATCCGCAATTGACTTTTAGATGGGCTCTTCACTTGCGAAGATGTGTGCAGGTATGTACAGACGTGATGTCGCCCGTCGCAGAAGCTGCAGTTTTAATCAAGCAGTGGGCGAGAAGCGACACGTTTCCCTCTTTGAACACAATCTGCCACGCTTTCATTGATGGGCGTCCTCTCTGCAGCACAAGATCAGCTATGAGGAATGCTTTCATTTGGAGCCTCGTTCCCCCGAGACTCGTTGGCAGATGATTTTTCTCCATATCCTCGTGTCTGGGGAACTTTTTCATATTGGGCTGAAAATGAAGATAAATAGTTGGGCTGGTTTTTCATGTGGCAAACGAGGGACAAATTAACATTTTCTTCTGCGGCTCATTTATTTGCATACGCCGCATATGTTCCTCCGCCTATGGGCGGCTTGGCCTTCAGCTCATTTGGAAATGAAGAGGTTGTTTAAGTCATTATTTATTTATTGGTCATATCACCTCGTACTCGTACATGACAAAAATAAAATTAAAAACACAAACAAAAAAACCCTTAAACTATATTAGGAAAGCAGGAAGTGAACAAATGTAACAGTTACTGATTGTTGAAATTAAAATTAAAATTAAAATTAAAATTAAAATTAAAATTAAAATTAAAATTAAAATTAAAATTAAAATTAAAATTAAAATTAAAATTAAAATTAAAATTAAAATTAAAATTAAAATTAAAATTAAAATTAAAATTAAAATTAAAATTAAATTAAATTAAATTAAATTAAATTAAATTACATTAAATTAAATTAAATTAAATTACATTACATTAAATTACATTAAATTAAATTAAATTAAATTAAATTACATTAAATTAAATTACATTAAATTAAAATAAAATAAAATAAAATAAAATAAAATAAAATAAAATAAAATAAAATAAAATAAAATAAAATAAAATAAAATAAAATTAAAAAAACAACCTTAAACTATATTAGGAAAGCAGGAAGTGAACAAATGTAACAGTTACTGAAAATTAAAATTAAAATTAAAATTAAAATAAAATAAAATAAAATAAAATAAAATAAAATAAAATAAAATAAAATAAAAAAATTAAAATAAAATAAAATAAAATAAAATAAAATAAAATAAAATAAAAAAATTAAAATTAAAATTAAAAACCTTAAACTATATTAGAAAAGCAGGAAGTGAACAAATGTAACAGTTACTGATTGTTAAAATTAAAATTAAAATTAAAATTAAAATTAAAATTAAAATTAAAATTAAAATTAAAATTAAAATTAAAATTAAAATTAAAATTAAAATTAAAATTAAAAAACAACCTTAAACTATATTAGGAAAGCAGGAAGTGAACAAATGTAACAGTTACTTAAAATTAAAATTAAAATTAAAATTAAAATTAAAATTAAAATTAAAATTAAAATTAAAATTAAAATTAAAATTAAAATTAAAATTAAAATTAAAATTAAAATTAAAATTAAAATTAAAATTAAAATTAAAATTAAAATTAAAATTAAAAAACAACCTTAAACTATATTAGGAAAGCAGGAAGTGAACAAATGTAACAGTTACTGAAAATTAAAATTAAAATTAAAATTAAAATTAAAATTAAAATTAAAATTAAAATTAAAATTAAAATTAAAATTAAAATTAAAATTAAAATTAAAATTAAAATTAAAATTAAAATTTAAAAAAACAACCTTAAACTATATTAGGAAAGCAAATGTTACAAATGTTACAAAAACAGTTATGGAAACATGCGTTCTAACCTGCAGTTCTGGACTGTGAGTCTCACATGTGAACCACCACGCCAACGGAAAATACTTGGTATATTTATCTTGAAAAGCCTCCTCCCAAGATGCTTTTGTCCACAGCTTAGAGAAGCTGCTTGTGAATCATCGCATATTTATGTTTTCTGTCTCAAATCCAATTAACGGGATGACGTTAACTTGAGGGCAAATGCTTTTTTTAAATGATTTTTTTTTTTGTAAACCTAAATCGAAAGACGATATTAGCCCAGACAAATCATCTCTACGCGAGTTGCTTGAACAGATGGATTTATGCTCTATAGATGCTATAAATACTAAATGGGATTTGCTCGTTTGCTTCGGGGACAACCGAGCTGCCAAACAATGAAAGGTAAACTTGACAAAAGCGTGTTAGTCAAAAAACATAACTCTTATTCCAAAAATGACATCAATATTTAGTATAAGGGTTTGGATTCTGGTTGAAGGTATTTTCGACCATTCCTCTTTCCAAACCATCTCTAGTTGATGGTTTCCAACCTCCATCTCGGAAGCCACGTCTCGCTTTGCGTTTGTGGTGTACTGCAACACGTACGTATAAGCCCGGTCGTTAGGGCGTGGAATGGGCTAAACTGAGATCTGTTAGCAGAAGGTGCTGTTAATTGTTACCATTAGGCCGTCGTTAACGCCACGCTGGAGAGGCTTTAATAGGCGGCCTGTGATTTCAACAGGGCCGTCGGTGCTCTTGTGGACTTGGTGCACTGCCTCGGTCTTGTAGATGATATAAACAGACTGAAAGAATTATACAAATGCAGTTAAAATAAATAATAAAAAAATACAATAATTAGTCCTTTTTATTTACAACATATTGCGCAACTGCAGGGTCTTGAGACACATGCTAACTTGCAAACTAGAGAGCTAGCAACCTAAACGGTAGCCTTCAAGTTATTTCCTTTCAACTTAAATAGCCAAAAACTTACCACTTCCACACGGATAGGGAGGATAACTATTAACAGTTATTTAACCTTTAACATGAACATGAATCAAATGTACTAATTTTTTCTGGGTACATGATACCATACAGCATCCATATCAAAACATTAAACTTTCATATCAAGGCGGGGGTCTCAAAGTAGTGTCCTGCGGGCCACATTTGGCTCGGCACCAGTACCAACCTCAATTTGGGCCCAGTATGGTTCCATGTCTTGACGGACAGCCAATGGGGTTTACCGCATGACTTTTTAGTTCCACGAGCCTCAGGATGTTTTTAATGTAATTGACGGGCACAGTAAAGATCAGGGAGGGAACGGCGACACAAATCTGATAATAATGATCGGGAGCTTCATCATTAACAAAATGCCACCTCAGTTGCCCGACTCACGCGACACAAGAGCGATGATGACTCACGGCTCGGTTCCTTCGCGCCACACAGCACCGTCGGGTTTTTCCAGTGCAGTGCATCGACGCTCATTAGAGCACAGGCCCGCCCCCGTATTCGGGGTCCAACCATTAAAGGCCTGCCGGAGGACGGAAATGAAGTCAACTTTGTCCATCTCACAGCCGCCGTTCACCACATATCCTCCTCGTGCTAATTGTATCTCATTAGCGTAGCGCCCTGAACATCTCGCACATTAGACTCTCAGATTGGAATCTCAATTACAGTCTTTCTGTTCCGAACCGACCACCACTCACACTCTTGTGGGCTTGTCGTCCGTGTAGTGCAGACGACCAAGAGAACTTCCGTGTCACCGCTCTTGAAGACGCTTGAAGCAAAATAATTGATAGCAACCTTTTTGGTTTGGGAATAGATGGACCAATTGTGGAAGGCGGTGCTTCTCAAAACAGAGAAATTATATTACAGTACGTTGGTTTGTATAGAAATACTACATGTCAATAGTATTTTAATTTGGGATTCGGAGAGAGTGCAAAACATTGGAAGAGCAGTCATCAAATCGATGCTAGATAAAACTTCAACTACGACAGAAATGTGTTGCACATGGTTGAATATTTACTCCGTTTAAAATTGATAATGCTGTTCAAATGATTGTTTAAGAAAGCTGAATACTACCGTGTAGTTTTTAAATAAATTTTTAATAAATAATTTTTAATAAATAATTTTTAAAAAATAATTTAAAAAAAATAATTGTTAATAAATATTTTTAATAAATAATTTTAATAAATAATTTTTAATAAATAATAAATAATTTTAATAAATATTTGTTTAAACTTGAGACCTGTAATATTTGTTATCATTGTCATTTTTTCATATAAATTGAGGAAGCAAAAGCAGTATCAGCCCAAGCAAAATAGGCCATCGGCTAAGAGTGATGGAAAAAAATCGGTATCGGCATCAGCCCCCCAAAAAACGTATCGTTCGATCCCTACTTTGTACAGCTACATAAATAAATGGCTGAATTACCAAATTTGGCACACACCTTTTAGGTGTCGATTGTGAGCAAAGGTTGGTCAAACAACATGGCCGCCATCAAGCAAAATGTTGGACTCGGCAAAGTCATTAACCATTTGTCTAATTATTATAAAACTGTGTTCCTATCTGTGTTAAATTTATGCTAGCATGTAATTTAAAGCTTTTGACAACAAACCACGGGGGGAGTGACATGTCATGGCAGGGCTGTATCTTCTTATTATGTATTATTCTTATTATTCTACTTATTATGGTTTATTATTATTATGCACTGTCCGTAAATGTACTTCTTGGCTGTACTTTTAGCTTGCTATGCCGCCACGAGGTGCGTGCCATGCTTACGTCCGACTTAACTCGCTGCCCGTTTGACACACAGCTGCAGATATCTGCTGGAGAAGATTGGTAATGGTTTAATTTCATTTGAACATGCATCAGATTCCAATTGAGTGCATCCCATAATCAGTTCCCAGTTCCACATGTCCAAAAGAAGTAGGAAGAAGCAAAGCTTATTAAATCCTACCCCTCCATCTGGTACTTTTACAATCAGTAACTGTTACATTTGTTCACTTCCTGCTTTCCTAATATAGTTTAAGATTTTTTTTGTTTTGTTTTTTAATTTTATTTTTGTCATGTACGAGTACGAGGTGATATGACCAATAAATAAATAATGACTTAAACAACCTCTTCATTTCCAAATGAGCTGACGGCCAAGCCGCCCATAGGCGGAGGAACATATGCGGCGTATGCAAATAAATGAGCCGCAGAAGAATTTAATTTGTCCCTCGTTTGCCACATGAAAAACCAGCCCAACTATTTATCTTTATCTATTTATCTAATTATTTATCTATTTATTAATTTTAATTCAGTAACTGTTACATTTGTTCACTTCCTGCTTTCCTAATATAGTTTAAGGTTGTTTTTTTAATTTTAATTTTAATTTTAATTTTAATTTTAATTTTAATTTTAATTTTAATTTTAATTTTAATTTTAATTTTAATTTTAATTTTAATTTTAATTTTAATTTTAATTTTAATTTTAATTTTAATTTTATCAGTAACTGTTACATTTGTTCACTTCCTGCTTTCATAATATAGTTTAAGGTTGTTTTTTAATTTTAATTTTAATATTAATTTTAAACAATCAGTAACTGTTACATTTGTTCACTTCCTGCTTTCCATAATACAGTTTAAGGTTTGTTTTTATTTTTAAATGATGCACGTAATACCTAATACACCTAATAATGTAAGTAAAAGTAAGATGACATCACAAAGAGTGGGAAGCATCTCATTATTGGAAACGCTCTCTCCAAATATAAGACATTTGAGAAGTTTCCCAATTTGCGTTGGCACGGAGACTGCCGCCACGCCGTTTGAGAGCCTCTGATCTGGAGGATGCATAGTGGGACACATTCCACTCGGCGGCAACCAGGCATTTCCAATTTAGGGGGATTAGTTTTGAATATTGAAAGCCCAGCGTGAGTCATGAATATTAAATAATGAGCCGACTGCCAGGTAGAGTCGTAAAAGCTCCTGCTGAAATGGTCGCCTCCAGCCTCTTAGAAGAAGAAGAAGCCAGCATTTTAACGGAGACCCGGAGACGTATTGGCAGGCGGGTCATACTCATTCAGTTTGTCTACTTTTCAATTCTAACGGGCACCTTTTTTTTGCATGTCCGGGTGATGCTCTTATTGCCCCGGTTAACCAAATCGATGGGGGTGGCCCCCCTGGAGAGTGCAGCCGCTGCTGACGGAGACAATATACTTGTACACAAGCTTATCAAGTCTGCATGTATTGATTGCAGGGGGTGCATGGAGAGGTTGCAACACCCCCCCAGCATCTTGTTTTCCTGTCTTTCAGCACCACAGCTTTTATATAGCAATGCCATTTTCAGCTCGTGGACCCAGCGAGAGCTCTTTTTCCACACAGGGGACGGACTCGGCCCGGGCTTGCTGAGGACGGATGTCAAAAAATAGCTCAATTGCAGGCAGAATGAAAGGACCGTGTTCAGGGGAGTGTGTGACCACAAGGGAGAGTCTAAATTGGACACCTCTGCAGAGGTGTGTGAAGTAGTGTTTTGTCTCTTTCCGTGTATTCCAAGGCTATGGAGGTTACGGTGTGTGTGTGTGTGTGTGTGGCTGTCATGGCGCACTGGGAGTAAACAGACTTAAGGGAGATGGGGGGGGTGTTGTGGTGAACACAGGGGGGCTGTCACCAATTGTCACCATGAGTCTTCTAGTTTTTTTTGTACATGATGAGAAATCACCCAGCCTAAAAATAGATGTTGGTGTGCAGGAGGCGTGTAGTGATTGAAGAGGCCGCGGCGTCTCCGTCTTGCTGTGAGTCACGTTCTACTCGGACATTGTAAATGCAAAAGTGAGAATGCATGAACGCTTTGTCACATCTCCGAACCACATCTCACGAAACAGAAATTTAGAGTCCGCAATTTATTGCTAAGTAGCATTAAAGTGAAATCGACTTGTTTGTTATTACGCCTTCATTCGTCCCCTCAAGTCCAACTGACTTAAGGCAAGGATGTCCAAATAATCATATTTGATATTTTGTAAAGCCACGCGTGCTATATACCAGGGGTCTCAAACATGCGGCCCGCGGGCCAAATGTGGCCCGCAGGACACTAGTTTGAGGCCCCCGCCTCGATATGAAAGTTTAATGTTAGTGCGGCCCGCGCAAGTTTGATACGGATGCTGTATGGTATCATGTACCCAGAAAAAATTATTACGTTTGATTCATGTTCATGTTAAAGGTTAAATAACTGTTAATAGTTATCCTCCCTATCCGTGTGGAAGTGGTAAGTTTTTGGATATTTAAGTTGAAAGGAAATAACTTGAAGGCTACCGTTTAGGTCGCAAGCTGTCTAGTTTGCGAGTTAGCATGTGTCTCAAGACCCTGCAGTTGCGCAATATGTTGTAAATAAAAAGAGTATAAATGTGACTATAGTCGTGTTTTGTCATGTCTACAGGGCTCTAATAATGCTTTGTTCATTTTAATATGAAAAAAATCATTTGTCTACCCACCAACTATATGTGCTTTCTTAAGTTTTTATTATTATTATTATTTATTTATTACTGATTGATTTTCTTTATTCTTGATTTGTTTATTTATTTTTCATCTTATTTTGTGCAGAAAAATAAAAATTAAGATATTTGAGAACAGTGGAATGTTTTATCAGAGCTTTTATTGCAGAAAATCGTAACCAAAGCACTTAAAAAGTTTGCATATTTTTCTGTTTTTAATAAATAGGTTTTTTTTTTGGCAGGAAGCACAAATCCAAGGAAATACAGCTGGTATAGGTGCAGATTCTTGAAAATCTAGAAAGTTTTCTGTGCGAGTTATTATGTGTAGCTGCTCTATAGGAGTCCACAACTCAATACAAAGGGTAGAAAAAGGAGCATTTTGTCTTTTTGCATTTTAAAGCTCTACTTTTTACGAGTGCTGAACTATATCAACAAAGAGGATAATCAAAGAAGGGGCCCAGAATGAAAGAACAAATCGTCCATATATGTCGCACTCTGTAGAAAGTGAAAGTTAATTTTGTGTAGAAGTGAAAGATAAGCTTGTGTGACTGAGAATAATGCATCCATTGTGTATTTGCCAGTATTTTTCCACGCGTTATTAGCCTGAACCCAAGAAAAAAGTAATAATATCTGTTCATCAGGTGTCCTGAAAGGGCAAGTCATTTTATTTTACTCTATTTTAGTTTTATTTACTGTGATTAGACAGTGGTTAATTGTTCTTGTACGAGAATTAAGAGTTCAAATATTACTGAAAGCATTGCCTGGACAGCTAATCCAGGTTGTTTGAAGTGATTTATATATTTCCGATATGATAAAAAAGAAGCAGATCTATAAATACAACCCTATTAGAGAGCAGTGAGGAAGCATTCAGGGTATATTGATACCATCTCAGTCGTCAGAGTTACGGCTCCCATTAGATTTCATGCAAACAAAGTCAAACCGTGTCCTCCGGCGTTGTCATTTTTATGTCTTGACTCTTTGTCGATGATATTTGCACGTCTCCTAGCGCTAATCTGCTGGCCGATGCACAGACGCCGAGACGAAAAAGACCCGTGAAAAAGCTTCCTGTTTTAAAAGTAGACCTCATTTCCGACGCCGAGTGTGCTTGTGTTTCGTGAATGGAGTTACTATAGCGCCGATCTTTCTGCTATTGGTAATTCAAATGATGCCGCACGTGCTCAGAGCAGCTGCTCCGGGTCAATGACACCGTGACCTTCATCTTCTATATATGTGCCCCTCCATACACCCCCACCCCACTGTGCTATCACTTTGCTTGATCATTTCATTTCTCCTTTATCTTTCATCACATGTGTTAGCATCTGAGGAAAGCAACATAGCATGAGGCTCATTTTGGTTTCTGCTGGGGGGGGGGCGCACTCCCGACCATAATGCTTTTCATCGATTTACTGGCGAATTATTGCAGTTCACGGGTCAAGCTCACTTAGACGAGGTTAGAGCAATACTTGCCTTCCCGTGCATTAAATGATCTCACAGATGCGCTCTCTCCCCCCCCTTGCCCCCCGACCGCCACCCCCGTTAACTTGCTTATTAAGTCAACGACATATTCTGATTGCCGCTATGTGTTGTTTTCCTCAACGAGATGACGGCTGGATTCATTGGAAAATGGTGACTGGAGTAGTTTACACGCTCCGTTTAACATTCACTGAGGCGGCAAACATTGGGAAGGGAGCTCGATATGAAAATGGATACTTCCTGAGTTATTAACACCCTGAGCTATTCTTATTGATACGCTCGGCAGAAAGTGTAACAAACGCAAACTGAAAAGATGCCAAATAAATTCCAGTCCCTTGGCAGACATAAAAATCGATGCCTTAGTGTTGGAATCCACCTGAAGTTCAAATTTGTACAAAGTGTGTCCGACATACAACCGCATACAACCGCGTTAATGCTAAGCGGCTAGCTACCTGTACGTGTATGTCTCCAGCAAGCGCTACCCACTTGACCTGCTTTTCACATGAAAGATAAATAAATGTTAGCAATGCTAGCATAGCTACAGTGTGCTAACATTCCACCCTCTTTAAAGAAAAAACTACAATTCCCATGTCTCCCACAGCTCCCACGTCTGTAGCTGACTAATGGATTGGTGGAGGAGATCCAGGCTGTATTTTTAAGATGCGTAGCGAAGCCACCTTTTTTTTTTTTTTTACAAAACGCACTATGTAACACACGTGTCCATACAAAGAACACGAATGTTAGCAACACGTGCTTAGCTAAAACAAAATGGCTGGGAAGAAACACAGCTCCTCATTCTTGTTGGATAATTAAAACATTCCACTAAGAGGCGAATTTTGATGAAGGCAGGACAGGTAATCGATCTCCCTTCTCCTATAGATTGATTACATTAATCCTCGTTTATGGTGGTTATATGGTTCCAGACCCTATTGTGATATGTCAATTTCTGATTCCTTCTTAAACGGAATATTTTCACAGTTAGAACACAGAAAACCTGTTTACTTTTTGACATTATTAGAGCCCTCCAGATGAGAAATAACACCCCTATGGTCACCTTTACACCCTTTACACTATGTTATGTTAACTGGGCGGAAGTGTCTCAGGAGGTAGAGCAGAGGTGGAGTTGTCCAGAAACTGTAAGGTTGGCGGTTCGATGGTCAGAAAGGCCGAAGGCGCAAATTGGCAGCCATATTTACTGATACCAATCACTTGGATCAACTGTACATTTTTAATGTGCATATTATTAGTGGAATTGGTTAATAGATTCATTCATTCATTCATTTTCTGGAGCCTATCCCAGCTGTATTCGAGCAAGAGGCGGTGGCCAGCCAATCACAGGGCACATATAGACAAACAACCATTCACACTCACATTCATACCTATGGACAATTTGGAGTTTTTAGCATGTTTTTGGAATGTGGGAGGAAACCGGAGTACCCGGAGAAAACCCACGCATGCACGAGGAGAACATGCAAACTCCACACAGAGATGGCCGAGGGTGGAATTGAACCCTGGTCTCCTAGCTGTGTGGCCTGTGCACTAACCACTTTCTATGCCGCATGTACTCCAATGAATTGCTCAGGCACAATGCAGAATGGGAAACTTCAAAACTCATATTGTTACTTCTTTGTATATTTCTAGGTGCACCTTTGGAGTGGTAAGTTACTGTGTGATGAGTTTAGTTTTTTTTTTTGCAAGCATAAACATGCCTAAATAAACTCATAGACATGTTGTTTTCTATAATAGACATGTTTTTGGAATGTGGGAGGAAACCGGAGTACCCGGAGAAAACCCACGCATGCACGGGGAGAACATGCAAACTCCACACAGAGATGGCCGAGGGTGGAATTGAACCCTGGTCTCCTAGCTGTGTGGCCTGCGCACTAACCACTATCTATGCCGCAAGTCCAGAGTGTACCCCGCGTCTTGCTCGAATACAGCTGGGATAGGCTCCAGCACCCCCCGCGACCCTCATGAGGAAAAGCGGTAGAAAATGACTGCATGAATGACATTTTTGCGTGAATTTGTGAAAGTATCTCTATCTGTCTCCCATTTACGGCAATTGTACATGAAATAGGAATCATCAGCAAACTGCAGAACAACGTTAAACTACGGGAAGCAGCCTCTCGGAAACCTAAATGGAAACCTTTTTTGATGATTTTCCGAGGTCCATACGAGGGCATTTTGCACGTGCGGCCGTGCTGCATATCCGCCAAATGCAATCATCAGCATGCAAGGTCAGCCACGGAGGTGCGGAGCCACCTGGAGCTTTCTAACTCTAACGACAATAGGAGGCGGCAATGAGCGGTTGATGCCGCGCTAACGAGCGAGATGATTGGCTGTTGCGGCTGATGGGAATTTGTACCTGCGGGCCCTCGCAGCTGTGGGGTCTTACGCCGAGGGGACGCCATAAATCTGAACAAGTTAGTGCTTAGCGGGTGGAATGTCGCCATACGCTGGCGCTCGCCTTCCGCTTTTCTCTTATCTGTGACAACATCCCTGACACGTGCGTGTATTTGTGTCCACAATGTAGTCAACTGTCTTGATTCGTCTGCTCATTATGGAGGCAGGTTCAAGGAGATGGGGGCTAATTTGCATAGTGGGCCGCAGGGCTGATGTGAGTGTGCGTGTGATGCCAGGTGATTCATTCCAGTGCCTAAGGATGTCCAAATAATCATATTTGATATTTTGTAAAGCCACGCATGCTATATACCATTGGTCTCAAACTCGCGGCCCGCGGGCCAAATGCGGCACACAGGAAGCTACTTTGAGGCCCGCTGCCTTGATATGAAAGTTTAATGTTTCATATAGATGCTGTATGGTATCATGTACTCAGAAACGACAGCTTAAAGCTAAGTCATTGTATTAGCAGTGAAGCTAAAGGCTTATGACGCTGGGTTCAAATAAATGTAGGAAATGATTTGGAATAAAAGTGTAAATACAAAGTTACGACGCTGCTCCCAGATGGAAGCGAGTACGATGCTAACTTGCTAATTGGGTAAAATTATGAGGTTTCATTAATGTTCATGTTAACGGTTAAATAACTGTTAATACTGTTCATTTGAATATGAAAAATAATAATTTGTCTACCCACCAACTATATGTGGTTTCTTACATTTTTCTTATTTGCTGTTTTATTATTATTTTATTTATTTATTACTGATTTATTTATTTATTTATTTTATTCTTGATTTTTTATTTTTTTTTACTTATTTTGTATAGAAAAATAAAAAATTAAGATATTGAAGAACAGTGGAATGTTTTATCAGAGCTTTTATTGTGAAAACCCGGAACCAAAACACTGAAAAAGTGTAGGCTATAGCAGAAGCAAAAGCATTGAAGACCGTTTATTTTTTTCTGTTTTTAATAAAAAAAAATGTTAAACCTGATGCGGCCCAGCCTCACCCAGACCCTAGCTCCAGTGGCCCCCAGATAAATTGAGTTTGAGACCCCTGCTATATACTGTTATAAAAAAAAGTTATATACTGTATACTGCACTTCAAGAAAACTTCACTCTTTTACACAATTTTTGCTGTTTTTCATACATTTTTCAACTTTCTTCTTCAATGAAATTTTCTTTTCGTAATAGAAACTCAACAATATGGAATTGGAATGTTGGGAACTTTTGTAATATGGAGAACATCACAAATGTCCTGAATGCCTTTGATCTGATTAGACCAAAGGCATTGATCTGATTAGACCAAAGGCATTGATCTGATCAGATCAAAGGCATTCAGGACATTTGTGATGTTCTCCATATTATAAAAGTTCCCAACATTCCAATTCCATTTTGTTGAGTTTCTTTGATCTAATTGAAACTCTTTACTATTATATTACTATTAGACCAAAGGCATTGATCTGATCAGATCAAAGGCATTCAGTATTTGGGAAAAATTTGCATGTTGAGAAAAGTGTGAATTTTTGTGCTGTAGATAGTAGCACAAATGTGCTGACTTGTCCTGAGTTGAGAAATGTACAAGTTGTGAGTACGATTCCTCCAGAGGTGATTCGTTTTCTGCAAAAATAATCTCACCTGAAGACAGCTGGGATGGGCTCCAGCACCCTGCGCGACCCTCGTGAGGATAAGCGGTACAAAAATTAATGAATGAACCGTCTGCAAATATCCCCTGGGCTGCATTTTGGACACCCCTGACTTAGCGGCTCAATACGCTTTACTAGAAAAAAAAATCTAGTTGTGACCTAATACTTTTGCAGGGATTGATGTAATGATTTTGCATACCTTCGCACTAAATCATTGGATGACCACATCTGCTCATCCAAGGGAAATGTACGTGTCCCATCTGAGAACCTCGAGCAAGAAGGAGAAATATGCGAGGTTAATGTCCCATTTTGATGAAAATATGGTCTAATATTTATAAACCTCCCACATTCTATATGGCAGAGGAGAGTAGGTACGTAGACGGGCGCGTGGATGCGTATGGTGATGCAAGTTTAATGGCCTCACATGGGAGCGCATGCAGTACATGCATCTATGAACGTGTCAAAGACGCGGTGCTAATGTCGGCAAAGCGAGTGCATGTATGACAATGTGATATTCCCCTTCCTGTCTCGTACACTTTAGCCATCGCTAGCTGTCATTTTGTCAGGAAGTGTTGCAAATTCTAGAACCTCATCTGTCTTCCACTCACCGTGACTGCCACTTCTTCACACCAAGCGCCGGCAGCCTTGCCTAGCGTCATAATTATTTAGTTTGTCAGTTATTTAATGAATTGGTCAGTCAGTCAGTCAGCGTATCAGTTGTTGACGCGCTTCGTTAGCCTTTGTCGGTTGTTTGTTCAAGTCAATCAGTCAGTCATTCAGCCAAATCATCGGTTGGCCAGATAGTTAGTCCAGTCGGACAGATAATCAGTCACTTAGTCGGTTGATTGTTTGGTCAATTTGTAAGTCATTTGAATAGTCAGCTCAGCTCGGTCAGTTGGTCTGTGAGTCAGGCAGTTCGTTAACTCGTCGGTTAGCCAGCTGCTTACTACGTCAGTCTGTCCAGTTATTACTTGATTAGTTTGCTGGCCAGTAGTTAGTCAGTTATTTGGTTATTTTCTCAATTGGTCAGCCACTTTGTCAGTATTACGCACAGTACGTACAGTCAGTACATTTCGGTCAGTTAGTAAGATTGTTGCATAGTCAGTCAGTTAACAAACTAGTTGTTTAGTTAGTACGTTTTTCTGGACCGGTAGTTGGTCAGCTATTTGGTTAGTTATACAGCTGCTCAGTCAGTAAGTCGGGCACTTACTATGGTTAGTTAGTGAGTCCAGTGCTCAGTCTAAATGCAGTCAGTCATTTTTTAGCTTGTTGGTTGGTTGCTTAGTCGGTCGGTGATTAAAGGTTAATGTACGTGGAAGTTATCATATATTTGATTAGTCAGTTATTTTGTTGCTTCGTTAGTCAATGAGTGAGACAATTAGTCAGTCAATCAATGATTTAGTTTGGTCGGTCTGTTACTTAGTAGGTCAGTTAGCGAGTATAATTATTTAGTTGGTCAGTTACTTAATGAATTGGTCAGTCAGTCAGTGTATCAGTTGACCCGGTCGGTGATTTTGTTGTACGGTCAGTCTGTTACTTAGTCCGTCAGTAGTCAATTCATTAGTTGGTTCGGTCAGTTATTTAGTTGCTTTGTTAGTCAATGAGTGAGACAATTAGTCAGTCAATCAATGATTTAGTTGGTCGGTCTGTTACTTAGTTGGTCAGTTAGCGAGTATAATTATTTAGTTTGTCAGTTATTTAATGAATTGGTCAGTCAGTCAGTGTATCAGTTGACCCGGTCTGTGATTTTGTTGTACGGTCAGTCTGTTACTTAGTCCGTCAGTAGTCAATTCATTAGTTGGTTCGGTCAGTTATTTAGTTGCTTCGTTAGTCAATGAGTGAGACAATTAGTCAGTCAATCAATGATTTAGTTGGTCGGTCTGTTACTTAGTTGGTCAGTTAGCGAGTATAATTATTTAGTTTGTCAGTTATTTAATGAATTGGTCAGTCAGTCAGCGTATCGGTTGTTGACCCGGTCGGTGATTTTGTTGCACGGTCAGTCTGTTACTTAGTCCGTCAGTAGTCAATTCATTAGTTGGTTGGGTCAGTTATTTAGTTGCTTTGTTAGTCAATGAGTGAGACAATTGATTTAGTTGGTCAGTCTGTTACTTAGTCGGTCAGTTAGCGAGTATAATTATTTAGTTTGTCAGTTATTTAATGAATTGGTCAGTCAGTCAGTCAGCGGATCAGTTGACCCGGTCGGTGACTTTGTTGTACGGTCAGTCTGTTACTTAGTCCGTCAGTAGTCAATTCATTAGTTGGTTAGGTCAGTTATTTAGTTGCTTCGTTAGTCAATGAGTGAGACAATTGATTTAGTTGGTCAGTCTGTTACTTAGTCGGTCAGTTAGCGAGTATAATTATTTAGTTTGTCAGTTATTTAATGAATTGGTCAGTCAGTCAGTGTATCAGTTGACCCGGTCTGTGATTTTGTTGTACGGTCAGTCTGTTACTTAGTCTGTCAGTAGTCAGTTCATTAGTTGGTTGGGTCAGTTATTTAGTTGCTTCGTCAGTCAATGAGTGAGACCATTAATCAGTCAATCAATGATTTAGTTGGTCAGTCTGCTCCTTAGTCGGTCAGTTAGCGAGTATAATTATTTGGTTGGTCAGTTGTCAGTTAGTTGACCGGTCTGTTTCTTAGTCAGTCGATTCATTTGTTCATCAGTCAGTCATTGAGTTAGTTAGTTGGTTCGGTTTTAAGAACTTCTTGAGAGGTTCTTGAAGTTATTTTCTCTTTTTCCCCCCAAAAAAAGTGCTGCTTTCGTTGACCTAGCATCCAAAGAACGGAGCTAATCTAAAGAAGGCCGTGAAATCATCCTCCGTCTTTCTCTGTGTTCACAGGAGAGGAAGCTGTCGGCCTTCCCAATTATTGAGATTTGTGCGTCGGTTGTCACCCATTACATGGTGCCGCTGTCCCGCCAGACTGATTTCTTTGTTCCGGAGGTGAGGGATGAGGTGAAAGCAGACGTGAAAGAAGAGGACTCTGATGAAGACAGAGGAACTGACATCACAGGTAATACACGACTCCCGTTTACACGCTTAAGACGCACTAATCTGTGCTATTTGTGATGCTGAGCGAGGTTTGATTCTGCTCTGGCGGCGCCGACGGCTCACATCAGGTTGCAAAGAAACAGAAGAAATG
Source organism: Doryrhamphus excisus (assembly GCF_037039965.1). Classification (NCBI taxonomy): domain Eukaryota; kingdom Metazoa; phylum Chordata; class Actinopteri; order Syngnathiformes; family Syngnathidae; genus Doryrhamphus; species Doryrhamphus excisus. The sequence continues at coordinate 1,916,521 of NC_136374.1, forward strand.
CTTGACACAACAGCGCTCGCGCTCTTGGCCGTGATGGCCGAGGACATGAAGATAGATGAGACTTTGTAATTGTTCTGTCGCTGCAAGTATGTCTGACGGAGCGCACGGCGGGGGTAGCGGTTGCACGGCCGCTGGATGGACTGTCATTGTCCACAAATCGCTGAAGAAAGAAACACTATTGGCTGACTGCTTTTCATTAGACGTTAGAAGGAGTCGGTAACCTTGCACACACTACAAATAACTCCTGGTTTTCGATGACTGCACACGTTTTGTCAGGTTTGTTGACTCACTAGCATATGATTGGGAAAAGGTTTGGTCCTTGGGAAAATTGGCCCAAACTGTTCCCAGGATTGTAGAAAGCATCTCGATACGATAAAAAATTCACATTCATACCCTGAGAATACAAAAATGGAGCCTATCCCAGCTGTCTTGGGGCGAGAGGCGGGGTACAGCCAATCACAGGGCACATATAGACAAACAACCATTCACACTCACATTCATACCTATGGACAATTTGGAGTGGCTAATTAACCTAGCATGTTTTTGGAATGTGGGAGGAAACCGGAGTACCCGGGGAGAACATGCAAACTCCACACAGAGATGCCCAAGCGGAGAATCGAACCCAGGTCTTCCCAATCCCCTGACTGTGTGGCTAACATGCTAACCACCGTGGTGTGAAAGCGTGATTTCTTATTATGTGGAAGGTTTGTCACACTTAAAGGGGACCTGTTTTGTTTTTTTTTTCCACTTTTACACAATGCCAAAGTTTCAGGTAATGAGATTTGGCATTGGGAAATCAGTCCTGAAAGAACTTTGAGATGGCTCTGAACTAAATTTAAATTAAAACAGACCATTTTGGAAATCAAAGGAAATCCATATGGAATAGGTGCAGATTCTGGAAGATTTAGAAAGCTTTCTGTGCGGGTTATTGTATGAAACTGCTCTACAGGAGTCCCACAACTGAATTCAAAGGGCCCAACATTTTTATTTATTTATTTTTTTCAAAGTGCTTTTGCTTTTTGTTCAGGCTGCATTTGTAAATAAGAATTTTTCTTAAATTGCTTGCCAAGTTAAATAAAGTTAAAATAAAAATAAATCAAATAAGAGTCCCACAACTGAATTCAAAAGACCCAAAATGACTTTAAATGTTTCTGATGAAAACCTAATTGTAAATATTAGTCAATGACAATACAAGTGAACACAAAATGCAGTTTTTAAAGGAAACTTTTTATTATTTGTGTGAAAACTTTAATGGCGCCATGTGTGGAAAAAGCGATTGCCACCCTGAGCAGCACCAGCTTATTTTTTTTATTTTATTTATGTAGCCACAGAGCAACCTCAAACAGCTAATGATGTATTTCAATAGCTGGGCTTAATTGGCTGTTTGTCGTAATATGCTGTTTGTTTAACTTAAATATGTTGTATTTCGGTCATTCATGTTATTTCTAGCATTTTTCCATCCAGCGTGTGTTAAGCCAAACAATCCACTGGAGGCTGTTAGTTAGGTGAAGCAACTGCACATGACTCTTCGTGGCTCGTAAAGGCATATTTGGGCGTTTATGCTCCTTTTTCCCAAACACTCCACAAGCTTTTTAGTGCTCACAAGAGGGCACAGAGGGAGCTTTCATGCTCGCTGGTGGAGACAACTTAAATGGACTTAAAGTGACAAGCAATTACATCCAGCTTGTATTCCACCTACAAAACTTCTAGTCATGAAGCAGTCGTGTATTTTATGTACTTTATATACTGGTGGTACACATCAATCAGCACCGCTAAGCTTTTAGTCTGACGACCAGCCGTGGGAATCCCTGTGGGTTCACCTGGGAGATAGCCTTCGCCTCCACATCCTTCATGCCCACCGGCCCCATTATAGACCGCCTTGACGGCGGAAACACGTAGTTCGGCACGGCGCCAAAATGATGCGCTACGAGAAGCTTCTTCGTCTTTTGGATGACACAAATGAGCCCCCCCCTTGTGAATGAGCGAGCTGGTGGGCATCACTTGGACGCATTCTGTTTATAGTTAGGATGAAGAAGCGCTTGGTCGGGGAGCATCATTATTGCTGGAGTGCACAACGGGAGCCGTACATTGTGAGGTTAGCATCTCAACCGTCAAAAGCTCTACTTTGATGGAGATAATTAGGGCTGCCCGCAGGGACCCACAATCCATGGTCAGCCCAAAATTTTGCACGAGGGATGTCCATGCAAAAATGACCAAAAAACACACACAAAAAATTCAGCCCCTGCTGGTGTAAAGGTACAGCTGCTGCATTTTAAGGGCAGAGAGCGCGAGTTTTCTCCCACTCACAGACAAACTTGATCAAATTAAAGTCCTGCATTCATGCATGCATGCCCATAAATGAAATAATTTACAAAAATTAGACCTCACGGCTAGGAGACCAAGGTTCAATTCCACCCTCGGACATCTCTGTGTGGAGTTTGCATGTTCTCCCCATGCATGCGTGGGTACTCCGGTTTCCTCCCACATTCCAAAAACATGCTAGGTTAATTAGCCACACCAAATTGTCCATAGGTATGAATGTGAGTGTGAATGGTTGTTTGACTATATGTGCCCTGTGATTGGCTGGCCACCAGTCCAGGGTGTACCCCGCCTCTTGCCCAAAGACGGCTGGGATAGACTCCAGCACCCCCGCGACCCTCGTGAGGATAAGCGGTTGAAAATGAATGAATCAATAAATAAGAAAATCAGGAATCTGTAATCAGGAAAAAGCCGAAAGAAAGACAGAAACAAAAACAACATAATAAAATAACAACAAGAAAGATACACCATTGAACTGTAATTTAAATGTATTATCTGTATTTTTCCGCATTCATTCATGCAAACTCCACACAGAGATGGCCGAGGGTGGAATCGAACTCGGGTCTCCTGCGGCTGTGTGGCCTGCGCGCTAACCACTTTCTATGCCGCATGTACTCCAATAAACTGCGTTGCTCAGACACAATGGGAAACTTCAGAACTCATATTGTTACTTCTTTGTATATTTTTACGTGCACCTTTGGAGTGGTAAGTTACTGTGTGATGAGTTTAGTGTTTTTTGCAAGTATAAACATGGCTAAATAAACTCATAGACATGTTTTTTGGAATGTGGGAGGAAACCGGAGTACCCGGAGAAAACCCACGTATGCACGGGGAGAACATGCAAACTCCACACAGAGATGGCCGAGTGTGGAATTGAACCTTGGTCTCCTTGCTGTGAGGTCTGCGCGCTAACCACTCAATGTTTTTAACATTTTCTTGAGTAAAAATGGCTGACAAATGGCTGAAAATACAGGAAAGAACTGCACTGCAGCTTTCTGAGTGCATTTTCTAATATTTTGGTTGGATGAAATATGAAATATGAGCATTATTATGGACTTCAAGTTGGATTTCATGAAGTGATGAGATGTGCTCACAAAGAAGACCAAATGCAAGGAGTCCATCTCTGCGATCCTAAAGCACTTTCTCCTCCAATGTGTAAAACTCCACTATTTACAATGTTCTCTCCTCTCTGGTCCGCTGCCTCATGTCCAATTATCTCTTTAAGCATCCTCTCCTTTGGCTCCAACACTTGGAGGAACACCATCTCCATTCCCAGCTATAATAATCCCGATGGGCCCAATTTAGCAGCTAATTTAGGCAAATTTCATCTAAAAGACTTTCAGAGGCCCGGGCGGCTTCAACCGGGGCTGCTGCACTTTGAGGGCAGGAGGTTGGAGGTTCATGCAGTGTGCTCCAGCACCTCCCAATTACGGAAAAGTGCACTTTTTCCATCCGTAATCCTTAGCTGAGACTTGAACACTCTGTATTTTGAAGATATAAAAACAATAAAACCAGGCCGCTAATTCATGCATGTAATAGGGCACACCGATTTCACCTCCGAATCCCGCTATTAAAACACCTCCTTATGGTTTTACATCCATGCTGGGAGTATATAACAGACATATTCCTGATCATTTTGCTGTATTTTAGTCATTTTTCATTGATTTCACATAGCAACATAGAAAGGAACACGACACCCAACGTCAAAAACAAAAAGCATTGCGAGAGCGTGTGCTAAAGCTAGTTGCTAGCTGTCCTGTGGCGAGGTGTCACTACGCCAGTAAAGTAGTTCTTTGGCGTAACAATGTTAACTCATTGACTGTCGCCGATTCCAGCACAGACAAAAATACAGGATTCTTACACTGGCGTCTGGTAAGACGTCTGGCTGGGGATGTGTCGCCATCGCCATCGCCATCGCCATCGCCAAGGGTGAGGGAATATGTAGGTGGCGCCGTTGTCTATAAACAGTTTATCTCTAAACATCTGTAAACAGATGATTATTTTCTTCTAAATCTGTGAATGAATGTCGTTTTTTTCTGTTTTGTATTTTTTCTCCCGTGTTGTTGTTTCATCTTCAGATGTTTGAGGCGTCACTAAAACATAAAATATGGACAATATCAGTCACCGTTCTGCTTGAATTTGCTTCTCTACAGAAAAAAGGCTGATTTTCTCTAGCTTTTCCTGAAGGCACCCTATGTAAAAAGGCTGGATACAATTTTTTCTAATATAAGAATAGAGTCTAAAGTTGTTATACATAGTCTCAATGTAGCTTTATGTAATAATAATAATAATAAATTTTATTTGTATAGCGCTTTTCAAAATACTCAAAGACACTTTACAGAAAAATGGAATAAAAGCAAGTAAAAGATACATAAAAGTGCAACATTGATTAGTTAATACACAGTTAAAACATAAGTAAAAGCGGGGCACATCAGTCATGTATATATATTGTATTGTATATTGTATAATATATTGTATTTATTGAGGTGTACCATAGAGAATACTGTTCTGGTTGGGATGAATGCATGGATCAGGGATTCAGCGGCAGAGAATGGAAGTGATGGACGGAGTCGGGCTATGTTCTTAAGATGGAAGAATGCAGTCCAGATTATTTTTTTAATGTGGGGTTCAAATGAAAGGGTGGGGGTCCAGGAGGATACCAAGGCTGATGATGGTAATATCTGTTTTGTCACTATTAAGTTTAAGAAAATTTTGTTCTGTCCAAGTTTTGATATCAGTGAAGCAGTTGGTGAGGGTGGAGTAGATGTTGGAGTTGATGGAGATGATGGAAATGTATAGTTGAATATCATCGGCGTAGCTATGGAAATTGAGGCCATGTCGATGCATGATATTGCCAAGTGGAAGGATGTAGAGGATGAAGAGAAGAGGACCAAGCACCGAACCTTGGGGAACACCTTGAGGTAAAGGGGCTATGGAGGAGGAGCAGCTATTTATGTACACAAACTGTTGACGATTGGTGAGGTATGATCGGAGCCTTTAGACTACAGTCTAAAGTAGGGGTCTCAAACACGTGGCCCGCAGGACACTAGTTTGATATCAAAGTTTAATGTTTGATATGGATGCTGTATGGTATCATGTACCCAGAAAAAAATATTACATTTGATTAATGTTCATGTTAAAGGTTAAATAACTGTTAATAGTTATCCTCCCTATCCGTGTGGAAGTGGTAAGTTTTTGGCTATTTACTGTCTACTGCCAATATTCCGGATAGTCCGGATTATGGATGATGTCCTTCCTTGCTTTGTAGAAGTATTCCAACGTCATCTGCATTCGCACCTCCATGAGGCTTCTGTCTCGGCCTGTTGACTAATCAACACCACATTTTCTCAGCCCGTACCTACGCAAATCACACAACGGTCCCCCCGTATAGACGAGCACGTGTGCCGACAGGACCCCATGTGATAATTAGATTGTTGTGCGGCGGTGAGATGGAAGTGGATGACGGGTGAAGAGTTGACCTAAGAGGTGGCGGCGCGGACGTGTTGTTTATTGGACGCAACCGTGCTCCCAGATGACGCACTTGACACGCCGTGTCGATGGGATTGATTGGGAGTGTGAATGCAACACGGCACTACGGCAGAGAGACTCGAGTTACGGACGGCAGTCTTTGACGTCATTTTCTTTTTACTGTACAAAATACATCCAAAGATCCTAGGATATAGGATATAAATAAATAGTGTACATGGGGGCCGCATACTCAATAATCCTTGGATGCTAGGGGCCACTTTCATACTTTCGTATCCAGTCGTCCATCATTCAATGCCAAAGATGCATTGAATGACATTGAATGCAAAGAATGCCCAATTCCAAGGACGTATTTACATGTCTTTTACGTTTTTCTTTGACATGTCTTTAAACAGGCCGCACGGTGGTCTAGTGGTTAGCGCGCAGACCTCACAGCTAGGAGACTAGGGTTCAATTCCACCCTCGGCCATCTCTGTGTGGAGTTTGCATGTTCTCCCCGTGCATGTGTGGGTTTTTTTTGGGTACTCCGGTTTCCTCCCACATTCCAAAAAACATGCTAGGTTAATTAGCCACTCCAAATTGTCCATAGGTATGAATGTGAGTGTGAATGGTTGTTTGTCTATATGTGCCCTGTGATTGGCTGGCGACCAGTCCTTGGTGTACCCCGCTGGGATAGGCTCCAGCACCCCCACCACAGTATCACTCAGATACTGTGAACATCCAGCAGCAACACATCATTTTGGCATGACTACTATTTTGATGAAAAATATACTGAACCAGTGCTGCGCAGTGGACAAGTGGTTAGCACACAGGCTTCACAGCTAGGAGACCCAAGTTCAATTCCATCCTCGGCCATCTCTGCGTGGAGTTTGCATGTTCTCCCCGTACATGCATGGCTTTTCTCCGGGTACTCCGGTTTCCTCCGACATTCCAAAAACATGCTAGGTTAATTAGCCACTCCAAATTGTCCATAGGTATGAATGTGAGTGTGAATGGTTGTTTGTCTATATGTGCCCTGCTGACAATCTTTGTGTCAAAGTGAAAGAAAGCTTGAAATTTATTTTTCACAAAAAAAAACTGATTTTATCCCTTTTTAGTCGGGAACTGATATTTTCCTGAAACTTACCTGTGTTCTACTACTGATTACCGAAGAACGGGAAGAGGTAGAAACAAGCTTGTTTTTCTGATGACAAATGTTAGCTTCCATGTTCATATAGCCGTAGAACACAATATTCCACGTGCCTTGGAAGATCAGTCAAAATGGTCTAAAATGGTCGCTACTGAAGGGGTTGTCTTTTAGAAAATGGCTGGAATTAAATAATTTCATGAAGAAATGATCGCTGTTTTGTGGTTGACGATGGCCGATTTTCAGTCTAAAAATAGATTTAAAAGGGACCTATGATACTTTTTCCACTTTTCTGCCCTATAAATGTAGATAAATGGTTTATTCTGGTGTTAAACCATGACAAGTTTCAGATAATGAGGTATGTGCTTTGGAAGCTGAAAGACACTGGCCCCCTGTGACATCACAGTGAGCCGGGCTTGCCTAAATGAGCACAGACTGTAGGCCAGATAGCTTTGCTATGTTTATGGTTGTTAGCTATGGTTCCCAGTAGGCAAGCTCAAGCAGAAGTGGTTGGAGTTGGTGATTCCCAGCAAGAGAAAAATGAGGTATAAATACGTGAAAAGTAAGCAAGATAAGATGTCCATAAAGCGGAGCGTGAGGTTCCGGGCAGGGGCAGCGGGATTAGGAAGGATGAGATCATGTTCACGGTGGGTGGGAGGGGCGCGACTTGATGGCTGCCGGAACACGGAAGCCTTGTCACCCAATGACCACGCCTAAAGCGTCAGGGAAGAACGTACGTTAGCCTAATTGATGACAGATTTGCAGCGCCGCGTGATGGGATTGCTAATGCCGGCACACTCGACCCCATGCTAATTGGCCTTTGACCTGGGACGGGGGCGACCCGGCTTGCTGTCGGTGTATTATGTGTGTACTCTGTGCATAATATAGTCGTACTTAGCAGCGACCATAAACAGCCTTAGAGAGATGTCATGCAGGAGACAAGAATCAACTTAACAACTCACACGGCATCACACCTTCCGCCCACACAGCTCACACTCAGCCTGGGACTTTTCTACACCACCAAAATGTAAAAATATGTATGCATTATTCATACGCCGTTGTTCTTTTTTTTTTAGCCTTTAGTCGCCTTTTTTGTTTTTATCATTTAAAGCAGGGGTCTCAAACTCAATTTACTTGGGGGCCACTGGAGCTAGGGTCTGGGTGAGACTGGTTTCCCAAAAAAAACAAAAAAACACATTTATTAAAAACAGAAAAATGAATAAACTTTTCTCAAATATCTGAATTTTTTTTCTGCACAAAATAAGATGAAAAATAAATAAACAAATCAAGAATAAATCAGTAATAAATATAATAATAATAATAAAAACTTAAGAAAGCACATATAGTTGGTGGGTAGACAAATGATATTTTTCATATTAAAATGAACAAAGCATTATTAGAGCCCTGTAGACATGACAAAACACGACTATAGTCACATTTATACTCTTTTTATTTACAACATATTGCGCAACTGCAGGGTCTTGAGACACATGCTAACTCGCAAACTAGAGAGCTAGCGACCTAAACGGTAGCCTTCAAGTTATTTCCTTTCAACTTAAATAGCCAAAAACTTACCACTTCCACACGGATAGGGAGGATAACTATTAACAGTTATTTAACCTTTAACATGAACATTAATCAAACGTAATAATTTTTTCTGGGTACATGATACCATACAGCATCCGTATCAAACATTAAACTTTCATATCAAGGCGGGGGCCTCAAACTAGTGTCCCAAAACTACAACTTTATTCATCGTTTTGTTTTGGATAATATATGGATTTAAAAAAAAATAGCACCTTTTTCTTTAATATTGAAATATTGAAGATTATTTATCTTGATATTTTGACTTTATTTCTTAAAAATGCTGATTTCTGTGCTGTTTTTATGACGTGCTTTTATTGTGAAAGGACATTTGGCCAGCCGCGGAGTCGAGCGTTTTCGTTGACATTTCTACGTGACGTTTGCAGGTGCCGACTCCCACAGCGACGTGAGCTCGGGCAGCGGGGGGGCGCCCTGGGACAGCCGTGAGACCTCGCTGGCCGCCTCCACCGCCGCCTCCTTGGCCTCGTCCCTGCCGCTGAGGGACGTGATGGACGCGGCGCACGGAGACGGCAAGCGCGGGCGAGACGGCAGCGAGCCCAGCTCGGACGTGTCGCTGGGCAGCGGCTCGTCCTTCGAGGAGCTGGGCGTGGCTCAGGAGGACGAGGAGCGGGAAGGGGGGGAGGAGGACGAGGAGGAGGTCCCTGGGGGCGGGGATAGAGAAGATGCTGAAATTTTGGAGGAGGAGAAGAAGAGGGAGGAGCCTTTGGGGGGTGGCGGCGGCGAGGAGTGACGATGCAGTGTTCGTCTGTCACGTCATCCTGACTCTTTTCAATTTTCCCTCCTTTTTATTGCACCTCAATCTCGTAAAAGCTCATATTTACAGCTTGTACCTGAAGGCCTCGCTCAAGTCCCAGCGTTAGGCACACCTTCACAATCCAATGACATCCAAGACAAGCTTCCCGTAAAACGGATAATCACGCCACATTCTTTTCACGGTTGGCTGGGGGAGGGGGTGGGCGGGGGTGGGTGGGGGGGGTCTAATATTTCATTTTGTATTCCATGTCAAACACAATATTGAGAATTATGAGACACATTTATGGACAGCATCTCCTCAGTCTTAACGCTGACCTTTACTCTCTTGGGAATTTTTCCCATCATTCCCAATCCTTATATGAAAAATCACATAAGCACACAAGTATCCCAATGATAGCATTGTAAGCTAGCTTATATGAACTAGTTTTCACTTGTTATTATACACAGAAAAGGCTAAGAAATATATATTCATGTTTCACATAAGGATTAGGAAAGATGGGTAATATTCCAAAAAAAAGTGCACTTCCCTTTTAATATAGTTGTGATATCATAAATATTAACTTCACTCTTTGTTTATTGTTTTTGCTTGGGGGGGGTTGCATTTTCCAAATATTTCAACATCCTTCTCAAATAATATTCATAACTTTTCCTTTGGTGAGATTATGACTTTATTCCCATAATATTACTACTTTTTCTTTGCCTTAATTTTCAAAAGATGACAACTTTATTTTTTTTCGTTTTGTAATATTGAAACATTATTTTCCCTAATTATTGAAAGTCTATAGACATAAAATGACATAACTTTTCCTCATATTACAACATTATGCTCGTAAAAATTGAGACTTTGTATGTCGGACCTTTATTTTTGTACATTTAATTATGACTTCATTTCATAATATTTTGACTTTATTCACATTCTTTATTTCCATTTTAAATTTTTTCCAACCTAATTTTCAAAAAAATGACAACTTTATTTTGTTTTGTTTGTTTTATATTATGCCCTTAAAAATACATATTTTTTTTATGATCTAAATGTATTAAAATTATTTTTTTTCATAATATTCCAACTTTATTCCTGTTAGAATACAACTTTTTACTTTTAATGTTTTGACTTTTTCCTCTTAAAGCTTACTGCTGGGCTTGCTCTATTTCTGCTGTTTTTTTTTATTTTCCCTGTCTTTCAATAATTTTTTTTAATTTTTCTCATAATCCTGACTTAAATCCAGAATATTTTGACTTTATTCTTGTAACTTTTTTACCATTTTCCCAACATAATTTTACAATCTATTTGTTTTTTTTTATTTCTCATAATATTACATCCTTTAAAAAATAGATTTCAAATATTTAAACTTTACACTACTAAAATGTTATTTTTCCTCAGAATATTATGATTTTATTCTTGTAATAGTACGACTTATTACAACTTTTTTGTCTTGATATTTTCTCTTATTGGGTAATAGGAGTGTAAAGGTGACTATAGGGGTGTTATTTCATGTCTGCAGGTCTCTCATAATGTTAAAAGGCATATTTTGAAGGTCATAAAGGCAAACGATTATGCCCTAACTCCAAAAAAACATCCATCCATTCATAAATAAGGAATCCTACTTAGCACATTGGGGGGGTGGAGCCCACTCAGGAGGGATAAAGGAGGGATTACGGCGTCAATCTACAATAATAAATAGTTTTCTTTGTGTGGATGTCATGAGAAGTGTAGGTGGGTGTACCTAATCAAGAGTCCATTGACGTGCAGCACATGCTTGTCTGTCAGAATAAAACATTTCAATTCCTCTTTTCAAGACTGCATTTCTTACGAATGACTTGTTCCGCTCTCTTCGAAGCCGCCGTCTCTTCCGACGGGAGCGTTTGGAACATGTTTACGGTTGATGTCGGGATTCTTCTTCTCAGGTCACAGTGGCGTGTTTGCGTGATGGACGTCCAGACGTTCTCGTCTGCAAGGATTGAGCATCACGACCTACATTGCAATTACGGCAACGCAGTCAGACCAAAACAAGCATCGTGGCTGCTGACACCACGCCCCCCTCCCCCATTCGTTGTATTGGTACTGTCTGTAATTTTATTTCATTATTTTTATTTTTATTAGATTTTTCATTACTTGTTACAAAGTATGCTGGAGCCTATCCCAGCTGACTTCAGGCGAGAGGCGGGGTCCACCCTGGACTGGTGGTCAGCCAATCACATTTATTTTCCATGACTTGTTACAGTTTTACTTCAGTCAGTTTCATTCCTGTTTTTTTTTTTTTTTTTTTAACGAATTTTAACTCTTTTATTTAAGCCATGTTGTTATACTTTTAATTAAACCATTTTTATTTATTTTTCATTACTTGTTACAGTTTTATTGAGGTCATTTTCATTCTTTTTTTGTTTTTTGTTTTTTTTTTACGAATTTTTACTCTTATTTAAGCCATTTTATTGTACTTTTAATTAAACCATTTGTACGTATTATTCGTTACGTGTTACAGTTTTATTTAGGTCATTTTCATTCTTTTTTGTGTTGTTTTTTTTTGTACAAATTTTTACTCTTTGATTTAAACAATTTTATTGTACTTTTAATTAAACAATTTTTACTTATTTTTCCATTACTTGTTACAGTTTTATTTAGGTCATTTTCTTTTTTTTTTTTTTTTTTTTTAATGAATTTTTACTCTTATTTAAGCCATTTCATTGTACTTTTAATTAAACAATTTTTACTTATTTTTCATTACTTGTTAGTTTTATTTAGGTCATTTTCGTTCTTTTTTTGTTTTTTTTAAAGAATTTTTACTCTTATTTAAGCCATTTTATTGAACTTTTAATTAAACAATTTTTACTTATTTTCCATGACTTGTTATAGTTTTACTTAGGTCATGTTCATGTTTGTTTTTTTTTGTTGTTGTTTTTTTTTACAAATTTTTACTCTTTTATTTAAGCAATTTTATTGTACTTTTAATTAAACAATTTTTACTTATTTTTCATTACTTGTTACAGTTTTATTTAGGTCATTTTCATTCTTTTTTTGTTATTTTTTCATGAATTTTTACTCTCATTTAAGCCATTTCATTGTACTTTTAATTAAAAAAAATTTACTTATTTTTCATTACTTGTTACAGTTTTATTTAGGTCATTTTCATTCTTTTTTGTTATTTTTTTGTGAATTTTTACTCTCATTTAAGCCATTTTATTGTACTTTTAATTAAACTATTTTTACTTATTTTCCATGACTTGTTATAGTTTTACTTAGGTCATGTTCATTCTTGTTTTTTTTTTTTTTCTTTTTTTTTTTTTTTACGAATTTTCACTCTTTTATTCAAGCAATTTTATTGTACTTTTAATTAAACAGTGTTTACTTATTTTTCATGACTTGTTACAGTTTTATTTAGGTCATTTTCATTCTTTTTTTGTTTTTTTAAATGATTTTTTACTCTTATTTAAGCCATTTTATTGTACTTTTAATTAAACAATTTTTGCTTATTTTCCATTACTTGTTACAGTTTTATTTAGGTCATTTTCATTCTTTTTTTGTTATTTTTTTTATGAATTTTTACTCTCATTTAAGCCATTTTATTGTACTTTTAATTAAACAATTTTTACTTATTTTCCATGACTTGTTATAGTTTTACTTAGGTCATGTTCATTCTTGTTTTGTTTTGTTTTTTTTTTTTTTACAAATTTTTACTCTTTATTTAAGCAATTTTATTGTACTTTTAGTTAAACAGTTTTTACTTATTTTTGATTACTTGTTACAGTTTTATTTAGGTCATTTTCATTCTTATTTTTTAAATGATTTTTTACTCTTATTTAAGCCATTTCATTGTACTTTTAATTAAACAATTTTTACTTATTTTTCATTACTTGTTAGTTTTATTTAGGTCATTTTCGTTCTTTTTTTGTTTTTTTTAAAGAATTTTTACTCTTATTTAAGCCATTTTATTGAACTTTTAATTAAACAATTTTTACTTATTTTCCATGACTTGTTATAGTTTTACTTAGGTCATGTTCATTCTTTTTTTTTTTTTTTGTTGGTTTTTTTTTACGAATTTTTACTCTTTTATTTAAGCAATTTTATTGTACTTTTAATTAAACAATTTTTACTTATTTTCCATTACTTGTTACAGTTTTATTTAGGTCATTTTCATTCTTTTTTGTTATTTTTTAATGAATTTTTACTCGTATTTAAGCCATTTTATTGTACTTTTAATTAAACAATTTTTACTTATTTTCCATGACTTGTTATAGTTTTACTTTTTTGCTTTGTTAAATTTTTTGAATTTTTTTGGTTTATATTTTTGTATTAATTTTGAAACTTTTATTGAATTCTTTATTTGACCTTTATTCCACGTTCCACGTGTCCTCCCCGCCATGTGTCCTCCGCATGTCCCAACTTGGGTGTCCCTACACGGCGTCTTCCAGACTCTGCCGGGTCCTCGAAGCTAAACATCAACGTGATGGTGTCCCAGCGCCTTCTACACGATGGAGACCTGAGCCTTGTTAGATATTCATCTCAGACGCCAGGGGAGCACCAAGGTGACCACGTGGGACTTGACCTCCCCCCCCTGCACGTGTCACAACTTGTTTGTGGATCCCAAGTTTAAAAAAAATAAAAAACTTCTGGCCACGTGCACAAATAGGAGGAGACTCCCTGCTGCTGCTGCTTCACCAGCATCGCCAAGCCAACATCTCCTCCTCTTCTGTCCTGTGGGGGCTTTAGAAGTTGCAGAAGATGCTCTCCGGTGGGGCTTCACCGCTAGATCCCTGACTTTGTCCAGCCCCCATTTTAGCTTCTCCTTCCTCCTTCAACTTCGGGCGTCCTGAGCTCATCATCGGGATGCGAGAAATGTGACTTTTGGAGGAGCGAGGCGGCACCACCACCACCGCTCCCTCTTCAGCACCACGGACAGCGCCTCTCCGCTCGGCCCGCCTTCCTTCCATCCTCCCTTGCTTCCTCCCTCCCTCTTTTCCTTTCCTTTCCTTATTCCGTTCACTCAGCCTTGCGGGACCGCTCCGGAGGATGCGTGCCGGCGCAGCGCTGCTCGTCCAGCCCGCTGGAAGCTGAGGAAGCCCGGACAGGTAAGGAGGGACTTAGTGTGGGGGGGCAACTTTAACTGTTTTATTCGTCATAATATTTTTTTTAATAATATGTTGGATATGCACTGAACAGTCAATTTTTATGTTGTTTTTTTAATAGAAATTTAAGGATCTATATTGTGGTTTTTGCAAAAATCCCCCCCCCTCTCCATTTAATTGCATTGCCTTGATAAACACATAATGACTAGAAACAATGCATGTGGTTTGTTTTTAAATAACTTGCTTATTTAGTCTACTGTGTTTATAAAACAGATGGGGGGTTACGGTGGGGGTTGGGGGGGGGGTCATTAAAGAATGTGTAAGCTGCCGGAAGATGTTGCTGATTGGACGCTAAATAATTCCTGAGGAAGTCTTGTCACCTGTTACGTTTCGCTTGCCTCCTCTGCGGGAACGAAGGAAGAGTTTGGCTTGACTGATGATTTCTTTTATTTGTGCCTTCATTTGGCCTCATTTCATTGGTTGTAGTGTGTGTGTGTGTGTGTGTGTGTGTGTGTGTGTGTGTGTGTGTGTGTGTGTGAATATGTGTGTGTGTGCAGGTTCAGCATCATATAATGTCTGCTCAGGATGTTTGAGCCACTGAGCTCCTCTTGATTGTTTGGTCTTCCTCGTGGTTCTCTGCCATGCATACTGCATGTGTGTGTGTTTATGTGTGTGTGTGTATATGTGTGTGTGTGTGCATTTGTCTTTATTGCTCTATTGTGCACCTGATGCCCACACAACATCTGCTGTATCTCCACGTTGATGTACTTCCAGTGCGTGCCCTTATGTGACAACAATATGCCAAAATGGAGCCCCAATCATAACAATGATGATATGAAAGTATCTCCATAGCAGATGAATATCTATATTATGTATGCTATGTCTATGTATACAGCATATGGATGGATTCTGATGAAGGTGTGAGCCATCCATGGTTATGGGAAGGAGATGATTTGCAATGAAAGAGGATGAAATAGTGGCATCATCATCATCATCATCTCACTTTGCATTAGAGATTTATTCCGAAAGATTTCCGTACTACTAATTTCCGTCCATCCATCCACGTGTTCATCCATTCATTATCCATGCGTCCATCCATGTGTCCATCCGTGCATCCATCATCTATTTATCCGTCCACCTTACCATGCATTCATCTATTCATTCGTCCATCTATCCATCCACCCATCAGCCATCCATGCGTCCATACATTCATCCATCCATCCACCTATTCATCCATCCACCCATCCATCAATGCGTCCATCCATTCATCTATCCACCCATCCTTCCGTTCATTCGTCCATCCACCCATCCATACATGCGTCCATCCATTGATCGATCCACCCATCCATCCATCCACCCATCCATACATGCATCCATCCATTGATCCATCTACCCATCCATCCATCTATCCATCCACCCATCCATCCATCTATCCATCCACCCATCCATCCATCCACCCATCCATACATGCATCTATCCATTGATCCATCTACCCATCCATCCATCTATCCATCCACCCATCCATCCATCTATCCATCCACCCATCCATCCACACATGCGTCCATCCATTCATCTATCCACCCATCCATCCATTCATCCGTCCATCCACCCATCAATACATGCGTCCATCCATTGATCCATCCCCCATCCATCCACCCATGCGTCCATCCATTCATCTATCCACCCATCCATCCATTCATCCGTCCATCCACCCATGCGTCCATCCATTGATCCATCCACCCAGCCATCCATTCATCCATCCATCCATCCACCCATCCATCCATCCATGCGTCCATCCATTCATCTATCCACCCATCCATCCATTCATCCAACCATCCATCCATCCATGCGTCCATCCATTCATCCGTCCATCCACCCATCCATCCACCCATGCGTTCATCCATTCATCCATCCATCCACCCATGCGTCCATCCATTCATCTATCCACCCATCCATCCATTCATCCATCCATCCACCCATCCATCCATCCATGCGTCCATCCATTCATCCGTCCATCCACCCATCCATCCATCCATGCGTTCATCCATTCATCCATCCATCCACCCATCCATCCATCCATGCGTCCATCCATTCATCCGTTCATCCGTCCATCCACCCATCCACCCATCCATACATGTGTCCATCCATTGATCCACCCATCCACCCATCCATCCATACATGCGTCCATACATTCATCCATCCATCCACCCATTCATCTATCCACCCATCCATCCATTGATCCATCCCCCCATCCATCCACCCATGCGTCCATCCATTCATCTATCCACCCATCCATCCATTCATCCGTCCATCCACCCATGCGTCCATCCATTGATCCATCCACCCAGCCATCCATTCATCCATCCATCCATCCACCCATCCATCCATCCATGCGTCCATCCATTCATCTATCCACCCATCCATCCATTCATCCAGCCATCCATCCATCCATGCGTCCATCCATTCATCCGTCCATCCACCCATCCATCCACCCATGCGTTCATCCATTCATCCATCCATCCACCCATGCGTCCATCCATTCATCTATCCACCCATCCATCCATTCATCCATCCATCCACCCATCCATCCATCCATGCGTCCATCCATTCATCCGTCCATCCACCCATCCATCCATCCATGCGTTCATCCATTCATCCGTCCATCCACCCATCCACCCATCCATACATGTGTCCATCCATTGATCCACCCATCCACCCATCCATCCATACATGCGTCCATACATTCATCCATCCATCCACCCATTCATCCATTGATCCATCCATCCATCCATCCATCCATCCATCCATCCACCCATCTACCCATCCATCCATTCGTCCATCTATCCATCCATCCATCCATCCATCCATCCATCCATCCATCCGTGTCTGATTTGGGATCCAGGGCACATCTTACAGTAACATGAGCGAGACAAAGCGAGATGATGAATGTTTGATGAGGAGGGTGGGATGGGGCTCCTGGGACGAGGAAGAGGAGGGGGAGGGGCAGGGATGCTTTGGTGAGCACATGGGAGGGATTCCCCAGTTTTCCAGGTGTGGGGGGGAGGGAGAGGGGGATGCAATGGGGGGGCGTTGAAAGCGAGGACAGGAATGAGGAATATTCTGCTTGGAATTGTGTGGCTGCCATGGCGACCGGGAGGAGCAGAGGAAGTACGCCCTCGCCAGCCAACCAACCAGCCAGCCAGCGCTGCCTTCCTCGTGATCACATGACAGCATCGCTACCTGACTGACTTGCTAATCGTATGCATGACCTTATTAGCAAAGGCCACTTTTATTTTTAGGGAGGCACTTCCTTGTTTTGATGATGGCGGCGTGGAATCAGCTCAAACGTGCATGAAAGAAACGTGAAGGAATGAGCAGATGGGAATGTTGAATACGGTATTCCTAATGCACGGACCTGGCGAGGATGTTTGTTTGTTGATAAATATTATATAATAATAATAATAATAATAATAACAATGGTACAATCAGTATCAGCCCAAAGCTAGCATCATGAGGTTCTTGTCTTTGAGTACGAAGATGTGAGCGTTAAAGATTATTTGTCGATATTTGAGCGATCAGCTCCACCTCCTGCCAAAAGTAAGCTGGGATAGGCTCCAGCATACCCCGACTCTACCCTAACGACTGAATGAATAACCATAAAAGCATGTTAACTGGGGCGGATGTTAACCAAGGTAACCAAAAGTAGCAAGAAAGCTGAAATGTACAAAAACTGACACAATTTAAATTTCATTCATGTGGTCGCGACACTCAAAGAAATTCAAAAAATATATATTTTTTATTAAGAATGATTAGAATTTTCCATGCAAAACCATAATATTATTATATTATGATAATAATAAATGATAATAATATTATTATAAATGAAAGCTGGATGGAAGTTATTGTTGGTGCGGAATTTCCATACATCCTAGTGAGATGGGGGTCAAATTGGGGGGGTCAGATGGAGAGGAGTCAGTGGAGGTGGCCGCCCTGGTGATGTGTTCTGGGCATGCCCAGTCGGGAAAACAGCCTTGCGGCAGCTCGAAGGGCACGCTGGAGGGATTTTGTTTTGGGGAGGACCCCCAAGCAGGGACCGGGAAGTCTGGACTTCTGGACTGAGAACGCTGCCCCCACGACCCAGACCCCAAATAAGTTAAATGTTGGATGAATGGACCGATCGAAAGTATCGATATATGCATGAAGATCTGGTATCGGAAGTATCGATATTTCAGTATCGACACACAACTACACAAATATTTCACTTGTTGTGGAAATTCATTCATTGCTGCCAGGTCACGCCCCCCCCTCCATGCCCCCTCCGGCCATTTTACCTTTCAGTCAATCGGCGATGGACCTCCAGCCAGCGTCACATGACCTCCACTGGAGGCGTGTTATCATATTAATGCTGCGCTCCACTTCAGTGACACATTTCCCTCGCTTACCTCGCTTTCCTTTTTCTTAGTTTTTACGCCCACTTGCATCTGCTACCCCCCCCCCCCTGCACCGCCCCACCCCCATCACGCCACCATCCCTCCACTGCCATTCCTTAACACAGTCTGGCTTGAAGTGTGGAAGAGGCTGCTGGGATTTACGCTGCTGAATTAAAAAGGGCCATCTGCTGAAGGAAGAGGAAGAGGAGATGGTCGCACAGGAGGAGAAAATAAAATGGTTGCCGGGACGTTACTCCGATCCGATGAACAGCCAGCGTATTCATTTCAAGACAGCTGGGATAAGCTCCAGCACCCCCACGACAGTATCATACTGTGAACATCCAGCAGCAACACAACATTTTGGTATGACTACACAGCTAGGAGACCCGAGTTCAATTCCACCCTCGACCATCTCTGTGTGGAGTTTGCATGTTCTCCCCGTGCATGCGTGGGTTTTCTCCGGGTACTCCGGTTTCCTCCCACATTCCAAAAACATGCTAGGTTAATTAGCCACTCCAAATTGTCCATAGATATGAATGTGAGTGTGAATGGTTGTTTGTCTATATGTGCCCTGTGATTGGCTGGCCACCAGCCTCTCGCTCGAAGACAGCTGGGATAGGCTCCAGCACCAGACCGTTGTGAGGAAAAGTGGTATAAAATGTATAAATTAATACTCATAATAATGACTTATGTACAAACATAACATTAGATAATTATGACATCATATGAATAAATCACATAAGATTAAAAATCAATAATTAAAAAAATTCGTTTTCCAATGAAGACATTATCAGCCACCTGAAACGCCAGCGCTGCGGCATTTGAAAATTGCAAACAATTTCCCAGAGACCTCCGTGGCATCACCCTGGCTGCTTGGAGCGTGTGCCCGAATACAGTGCACCTTGCTGGGCCACAGCATGTGTCTCCCTCCCCTCTATACTCTGGTTCTCTGGTAGTCGTGGTGTAGTAGTAGTCATGTCATGATATCTGATTAGAACCAATGACAGGCACACTCGGTGTAATCCTAATTGGTTCCAGTCTTTCTTACCTCCAAATAAAGTACACTTACATCTAAATCAGTATTGGTACCTCATGTACCTCCAATATTTACTTATGAAATTAGTCAAGGCGTATAAAGTAGACGATTGCATCAAAAGAAGTACTCAGTCCTGATGTCATAAAGGTTGGCACACACAAAACCAGCAAAGATTCCTAGAAAGAGTCCACTGGTGGGGTGTAGACCTCCTGGGGGACGGCATATTTGGGGAAGGGGCTGCAAATGTGACAGCCACAAATCTTTTTGTCACCATCGTCTCTGGAGCGTTTGTGCCTACTAAGTCCATCAGCGCTGTTATTGGCCGATATCTTCTTCCATCAGCACTCGTCTGAAGTGTTTTCCAGCGGAATCTCCTGGGTTTTATTGGCCGCGTGTGCTTCCATTGCAACCAGACGCAGCTTTCTCTGCAGCGCTGCAGTGCGCAGTCTTCCACAAACATTCATAAAAATCTTGTCGGTGCTTTTGTATTCCGGTGAGTGGAAGCGACTTGACCCATTTAGGCGGTGAACTTCCACTTGTTGACAAGATGCTGATGGAGCAAACGGAGGAGCAAGCGTCCGACGTGTAAGATGTCAGCTCCCGTGCTGACAAAGACGGGATGGGATTAGCCGGCCCGTAATTTCATCCCAACGGCACTTGGAAGTGTTTATCTTTACAACTTGTCCGCCGTGTCAGCAGTCGCCAAGGTGACACCGGCGTTGACGCGCTCACGGTATCTTCTCGCATCACTTTTTCATGACATGGTAACCTAGCAACCACAACTGCAGAGGAGAGGTGTTGACAACGGGAATATGTGAATATAAAAGTAGCAGCTGGGGGGTTGCGATGGGTGGGGGGGGGGTGTAATTTTGACTGCGGTTGTTAGTTTTAGGGATTAAATGAATGGCAGGACGCGGGCAGGCCGGTTCAGAGCGAATGCTCGCCAGTTCTCCCCGAGGAGCGAGCAGCACCATGCATGGCCAGACACACCAACTTGTCTTGGTCTGCATTCCACTTCATCCCTCTCTCCATCTACCGGCAAGTTTCCATGGAAACAACAAGGCAGAGGGAGGAGAGCAATGGGAGGAAAGGCAGAAAAACACAGGAAACCCCAAAAGGATCTTGTCCGCAGTCTTGACTCCTGTTGGAGAGTTTTCTGCCGTCGTGGTGGGCAGGCCACTCCCGAGCAGTTCTCCTTTTTAGTCTCCATGATGTAACTCTACATCGCCGTTAATTACCGCGTGTCTGTCAAGTTGACTCGCTGAGACGACGGATAGGATACAAATCCTTTTGGCTCGCTGATTTACTCTGATAAACTTCACCCCCAGTCAACCTCCCGCCTAATTAAGCCTCCGGGATCCGAGTCAACCCACACAAACGCCAGAGACAAAGAACCATAACCCTTCCAATTAGATCTGCTTTCACACAGAACACATGAAACCTGGAGGTGCCCTACTAAATATGACATGGAATTTTGGGAAGTGTCTTTTACGCAGGTTGCAGAAATGTGACTGATGAGTGGAGAACGGATGCGATAGTTTCTAGGGTGAACGCAACATCCCCACAGTGGGAATATTTCACTTTTTAAAGAGAGGCAACAAAAGTGAGCCAATGAACACAGACAAAAGCGATATGTTGCCTTCAAGAACGCAGACAAAGCGATATGTTGCCTTCAAGAACGCAGACAAAGCGATATGTTGCCTTCAAGAACACAGACGAACCGATATGTTGCCTTCAAGAACGCAGACAAAGCGATATGTTGCCTTCAAGAACGCAGACGAACCGATATGACGCCTTCAAGAACGCAGACAAAGCGATATGTTGCCTTCAAGAACACAGACAAACCCATATGTTGCCTTCAAGAACACAGACAAACCGATATGTTGCCTTCAAGAACGCAGACAAAGCGATATGTTGCCTTCAAGAACACAGACAAACCAATATGTTGCCTTCAAGAACGCGGACAAAGCGATATGTTGCCTTCAAGAACGCAGACAAAGCGATATGTTGCCTTCAAGAACACAGGAAAAGAGATATGTTGCCTTCAAGAACGCAGACAAAGCGATATGTTGCCTTCAAGAACACAGACAAAGCGATATGTTGCCTTCAAGAACGCAGACAAAGCGATATGTTGCCTTCAAGAACACAGGAAAAGAGATATGTTGCCTTCAAGAACGCAGACAAAGCGATATGTTGCCTTCAAGAACACAGACAAACCAATATGTTGCCTTCAAGAACGCGGACAAAGCGATATGTTGCCTTCAAGAACGCAGACAAAGCGATATGTTGCCTTCAAGAACGCAGACAAAGCGATATGTTGCCTTCAATAATGCAGACAAACCGATATGTTGCCTTCAAGAACACAGACAAAGCAATATGTTGCCTTCAAGAACACAGACAAAGCGATATGTTGCCTTCAAGAACACAGACAAAGCGATATGTTGCCTTCAAGAACACAGACAAACCAATATGTTGCCTTCAAGAACGCGGACAAAGCGATATGTTGCCTTCAAGAACGCAGACAAAGCGATATGTTGCCTTCAATAATGCAGACAAACCAATATGTTGCCTTCAAGAACGCGGACAAAGCGATATGTTGCCTTCAAGAACGCAGACAAAGCGATATGTTGCCTTCAAGAACACAGACAAACCGATATGACGCCTTCAAGAACACAGACAAGGCGATATGTTGCCTTCAAAAACGCAGACAAAGCAATATGTTGCCTTCACGAACACAGACAAACTGATATGTTGCCTTCAAGAACGCGGACAAAGCGATATGTTGCCTTCAATAATGCAGACAAACCGATATGTTGCCTTCAAGAACGCAGACAAAGCGATATGTTGCCTTCAAGAACACAGACAAAGCGATATGTTGCCTTCAAGAACGCAGACAAAGCGATATGTTGCCTTCAAGAACGCAGACAAAGCGATATGTTGCCTTCAGGAACACAGACAAAGCGATATGTTGCCTTCAAGAACGCAGACAAAGCGATATGTTGCCTTCAAGAACACAGGAAAAGAGATATGTTGCCTTCAAGAACGCAGACAAAGCGATATGTTGCCTTCAAGAACACAGACAAACCAATATGTTGCCTTCAAGAACGCGGACAAAGCGATATGTTGCCTTCAAGAACGCAGACAAAGCGATATGTTGCCTTCAAGAACACAGGAAAAGAGATATGTTGCCTTCAAGAACGCAGACAAACCGATATGTTGCCTTCAAGAACGCAGACAAACCGATATGTTGCCTTCAAGAACACAGACAAACCCATATGTTGCCTTCAAGAACACAGACAAACCGATATGTTGCCTTCAGGAACACAGACAAAGCGATATGTTGCCTTCAAGAACGCAGACAAAGCGATATGTTGCCTTCAAGAACACAGGAAAAGAGATATGTTGCCTTCAAGAACGCAGACAAAGCGATATGTTGCCTTCAAGAACACAGACAAACCAATATGTTGCCTTCAAGAACGCGGACAAAGCGATATGTTGCCTTCAAGAATGCAGACAAAGCGATATGTTGCCTTCAAGAACACAGGAAAAAAGATATGTTGCCTTCAAGAACGCAGACAAAGCGATATGTTGCCTTCAAGAACGCAGACAAACCGATACGTTGCCTTCAAGAACGCAGACAAAGCGATATGTTGCCTTCAAGAACGCAGACAAACCGATATGTTGCCTTCAGGAACACAGACAAAGCGATATGTTGCCTTCAAGAACGCAGACAAACCGATATGTTGCCTTCAGGAACGCAGACAAACCAATATGTTGCCTTCAAGAACGCAGATAAACCGATATGTTGCCTTCAAGAACAAAGACAAAGCGATATGTTGCCTTCAAGAACACAGACAAAGCGATATGTTGCCTTCAAGAACGCAGACAGAGTGAATAGAGCAGGGGTCTCAAACACGCGGCCCGCAAATGTGGCCTGCAGGACACTAGTTTGAGGCCCCCGCCTTGATATGAAAGTTTAATGTTTGATATGGATACTGTATGGTATCATGTACCCAGAAAAAATGATTACGTTTGATTCATGTTCATGTTAAAGGTTAAATAACTGTTAATAGTTATCCTCCCTATCCGTGTGGAAGTGGTAAGTTTTTGGCTATTTAAGTTGAAAGGAAATAACTTGAAGGCTACCGTTTAGGTCGCTAGCTCTCTAGTTTGCGAGTTAGCATGTGTCTCAAGACCCTGCAGTTGCGCAATATGTTGTAAATAAAAAGAGTATAAATGTGACTATAGTCGTGTTTTGTCATGTCTACAGGGCTCTAATAATGCTTTGTTCATTTTAATATAAAAAAAGACCCCTGGAATAGAGGAAGTTGTGTGGCCCACAAGCATTGAGGGACTTGAGTCACTGTGCCGTCCTGCAGTCCACAAACACACCACCAAAAGACAAAGGAATTGTTGTGTTGCATTTGAGGCTGGGAGTGAGTGACTGTCTCTGTTTCCTCTGCAGGCTGTGATCTCCAAAGGCCAACCAAAAGGATCGTACTGATGCTTTCAATGGCTTCCGTCAAAATAAAAACCTGAGCTCCGGTGCCGTGCCTCACCGTGCTTTTCCTCGGAAGCGGCGACGTCCAAAGCAGACACGACCAAAACGCACAGTCGGGACCTTTTCTCCGCCCAGGGATATGTCATTGGGGAAATCCCCAGTGTTGGGGGTGCGCCCTGTGCCCCGACCCCTCTGGCTGTCCCGCCTCATCCTCCTGGTCGTATGCGTGCTTCTCTTTGCCAAGGCTCCCCAGGGTCTGCCCGTGGTGGGTTATAACACCGACTCCAAAAAGGAGATCACGCTTGAAGGAGATCTGATGATCGGCGGCCTCTTCCCCGTTCACCAAAAGGGCGAGGCCGCTGAGGATTGCGGGAAGATCAACGCTCAACGAGGAATCCAGCGACTGGAGGCCATGCTGCTGGCGCTGGATGAGATCAACAAGGACGAACGCATCCTACCCGGGATTCGTTTAGGAGCTCACATACTGGACACGTGCTCCAAGGACACTTACGCTCTCGAGCAGTCTCTCGAGTTCGTCAGGGCTTCGCTCACCAAGGTGGACGACAGTGAGTACACGTGCCCCGATGGCTCCTACGCCATTCATGACGATGTCCCCTTGGCCATCTCTGGAGTTATCGGAGGATCTTACAGTGATGTTTCCATCCAGGTAAGCATCGGTTAGCATTAGCACCTCACAGCATGCATGTTCCTCGGTGGGTCCTTGCATTTTCTTTGGTACCTAAGTGGGCTCCTTCCAAATTCTCCAGGTTAACTTCACATTCCCATGACATGAAGACTCTAAATTGTAGGATTTGAATGGTGTTGGCCCTCTAGCGATCAGTCCAAGTGTAGCCCCTCTCTTTCAGCCCCCCCCCCCCCCCCCCCCCCCCCAACGTACACCTGCGCAACCCCAATGGCTGGCATCCCTCCCATCCAGATCATGGCACCAGGACACAGGACCTTTGCAGCGGGGTTTGAGTACGCTGACCGTTGGTCAAAAACCTGGCTTTAAAGGTCCAAAGGCCAACAGAGTTAGGTTTACCTTTAACCTGGTTTAACATGCATTTATGCAGCCACACTGGATGGATGGATGGATGGATGGATGGATGGATGGATGGGTGGATGGATGGATGGATGGGTGGATGGGTGGATGGGTGGATGGATGGGTGGGTGGGTGGGTGGATGGATGGATGGATGGATGGATGGATGGATGGATGGGTGGATGGATGGGTGGATGGGTGGATGGGTGGATGGATGGGTGGGTGGGTGGGTGGATGGATGGATGGATGGATGGATGGATGGATGGATGGGTGGATGGATGGGTGGGTGGGTGGATGGATGGATGGATGGATGGATGGGTGGATGGGTGGATGGGTGGATGGATGGGTGGGTGGGTGGGTGGATGGATGGATGGATGGATGGATGGATGGATGGATGGATGGATGGATGGGTGGATGGATGGGTGGGTGGGTGGATGGATGGATGGGTGGATGGATGGATGGATGAGTGGATGGAGGGATGAGTGGATGAATGGATGGATGGAAGGAGTTAGATGGATGGATGGATGGATGGATGGATGGATGGATGGATGGATGGATGGATGGAAGGAGGTGGCTGGGTGGATGGATGGATGAATGGGTGGATGGATGGGTGGAAGGAGTTAGATGGATAGATGGATGGATGGAAGGAGGTGGATGGGTGGATGGATGGATGGATGGATGTATGGGTGGATGGATGGATGGAAGGAGTTAGAAGGAGGTGGATGGATGGATGGATGTATGGATGGATGTATGGGTGGATGTATGGATGGATGGATGTATGGGTGGATGTATGGATGGATGGGTGGGTGGATGGAAGGAGGTGGATGGATGGATGGAAGGAGGTGGCTGGGTGGATGGATGGATGGATGGGTGGATGGAAGGAGGTGGATGGGTGGGTGGGTGGATGGATGGAAGGAGGTGGGTGGGTGGATTGAGGTGGATTGGTGGGTGGATGCATGGATGGTTGGGTGGATGGATGGATGGAAGGAGATGAATGGGTGGATGGGTGGATGGAGGTGGATTGGTGGGTGGATGGATGGGTGGATGATGGAAGGAGGTGGATGGGTGGATGGAGGTGGATTGGTGGGTGGATTGATGGATGGATGGGTGCATAGGTGGGTGCAAGGAGGTGGATGAATGGATGGGTGGATGGATGGATGGATGGGTGTATGGATGGGTGGAAGGAGGTGAATAGGTGGATGGAGGTGGATTGGTGGGTGGGTGGACGGATGGATGGATGGATGGGTGGGTGGGTGGATGGATGGATGGGTGGATGATGGAAGGAGGTGGATGGGTGGATGGAGGTGGATTGGTGGGTGGATTGATGGATGGATGGGTGGATGATGGAAGGAGGTGGATGGGTGGATGGAGGTGGATTGGTGGGTGGATTGATGGATGGGTGGGTGGA
Organism: Doryrhamphus excisus; assembly: GCF_037039965.1. NCBI lineage: Eukaryota > Metazoa > Chordata > Actinopteri > Syngnathiformes > Syngnathidae > Doryrhamphus > Doryrhamphus excisus. Next base: position 1,943,286 of record NC_136374.1, read on the forward strand.
TGAAAGGAGGTGGATGGGTGGATGATTGGATGGATGAATGGGTGTATGGATGGATGGATGGGCGTATGGATGGGTGGATGGATGGGTGGGTAGATGGGTGGGTGGATGGAAGGAGGTGGATGGGTGGATGGATGGATGGATGGGTGGATGGATGGGTAGATGGGTGGGTGGGTAGATGGGTGGGTGGATGGAAGGAGGTGGATGGGTGGATGGATGGATGGATGGGTGTATGGATGGATACCAAAAGTTAGCCAAAGCTCTAGTGACATATTATGAGAAAAGGATGGCTGATGGCCATGAAAGCAGTTTTCATATACAGCATTTAAAAAAGGCATCTAATGGTTCCCATAGCCTCCATAGATGGTCTCCAAGAAAAAGGCATGATAGATGATGCTGAAGATACCCAATTGGGATGAAGCAGCATGCGGGAGATGTTAACACAGGTTGGTAATGAGTATCGTTTTCCCAGGGAGGATCTGTTTACCTTCATCCCCAGGCCGCCTAACTGATCTGATTGAGAGCATGTCTTCCTCTTTCCTGGTAATTCACACTTCAGCGGCAGCGCTGTCAAAGGCCGACATGCTGCAGATGTTGCGCACAGATTTGGCTGACAGGATGACAAGTGACGGCAGATTTACTCGCAGAGGCGGCAGCGCCCCTCTCGGTCCCTGGCGCTGATGTGATGAAAGCTCCGCTAATTGGGTCTGGGAGTCTTTTGCCGGTAATATGTTAGTAATCTGGGCTCGCAGTGGGGGGGCACGGGTCTATGCTGTGTAAATAGCCACAGATATACACGCCGCCCGCCATTAGCTTCAAGCAGAGGAGCATTTCTGCTGCCTCAGCTGATGTGAGGATTCACTTTGAATCATGTTGGAGATATCTGCTTGTTGAACGGAATAATTGGCTTTGCTGTATTACGCCATAAAGTCAAAATAGTAATCTCGGACAGTTACGTTTTCAACTGCTGAGTACAGGCGAGTGTTGATTGGTGGATGGAGAATTCTTCTTCCTTGTTACGATCATGTATTTTTTTATTCTTGGTTCTTATCAAAGGAGCGTTTATGTCCTTTATTGTCATGTATTCTTTTGTTGACCTTCAACTTATTAAAGCGGAGACCACTATTTTCAGGATATATGATCGTACTTGCAGTATCGCGGTTGGGTTATCGTTCTGTCACTATCGCAATTTTTCCTAATTTTTTTTCAGAATTCACAAATAAATGCAAGCTGTTTGGCGGAAGACTGCGGTCTATTATTAGTTAAAAGATATCCAAATACAAATCGTGTAGTTTTCTGCAATAACAATCTTTGTGCTTGGTTTGTTTATTAATTATTTTGATTTGCGTCATATTTTATGGGAACATTTGCTTTGGTTTGAGTCTGTTTTGGTTTGAGTCGCACCTTCTGGAAGGGATTAATGTCGCTAACCAAGACAGCGCTGTATATTAACTACAGTAAAGTCTCGTTATATCGATATTCTCGGGAGTCGGAAAAAATACCGATATAACCGGACTATCCATATATCCGATCCTGCACCGAACTGCATTAAAAGTGGGCGGATCTTTGATATGGCATGTAATTTTCTCCTTGAGTTCATGGATTGCGTATCTAGCATGCTTTTGTACTAGAATAAATTTTGTACTACAGTAAATAAAAATAAACTTACGCTGTAGTGATTACCGGTTACCGGGACATAATTCACCCCGGAACTATCGATAGGGAAGGTGTTGCCACCCGGAGGGGTAGGCGCGAGGGACGGGTGTTTTCCGCTGTGTGTGCTGCACTCTGGTGGTGGAAGTGTGAAAAATAAAGTTGACTGGAAGCAGCCGTTCGCCGTGTTCTTTTTTGGTATTGAAATCCTTAAGCAAAGATTGATTTAAGCTGCTTTTGTATCGATATAAGCAGACCAAATTGGCTGGCGGGAGATGAAAAGGGCATCGTAGTAACCGGATTATCATAATAACCAGGTATCGTACTAACGGAGCTAATTATATCATAAAAGACTAGAAATTTGCCTGGAAATGAAAATAGTATCGTAATAAGTAGTAATTCGTTTTAACTGATATCGATATAACAAGACTTTACTGTATATTGTAGGCTAACCAAAAAATGTAGACAAACTAGGCAAAATAATACAAAAAAATATTTCTGGTGTTAACTGAGTTTCCAACATATAAATCGTGCTGGAGAAAAATTGGCATATATTAAGAAATTTCTCAAAATTTAAGACTATGTACAAATATGAAATTGGAAAAATGCAACATACTACAGTACAGTACAGTACAACTACAGTACATAACAGCACGTAGTACAACAGTCTGGTATGTCAATAGAACACAAGGACAGTTATTCGGCTACAAATTAGCATAAATATGTAATAACTTACAATAACTTGTAATAAGTTTTATCCGACTTACTAATCTTAGACACAAAGTCGGGGTTTGTTGACAACAGAGGCTAGCATAAGACATATTGTTATATACGGAATTACGGAATTTATGACAGCAACGCTGCTTCAGCATCCATCTGCAGCCCTTAGCTAGCCATTGAAAGTCTTTCCTATAATGTTTGAAAAAATCAAATAAATAAAGAGTACAGTAGATTACAGCGTGATACATTACACAGATAGTGAGCTCCAGGGAAATGATGTGGGAAGAGAATTGAGAGCACCTGATTCCTGGTGTAAAGGACAGTTTGGAACTAAGGGATTTGATAAACGAGGTGTAATTTTAGCCGGACCCGGTACCCGGGGGTCCTTGGAGAACGCCCTTGTCTTGTGGTAATTTATGGATGCACTATTATGAGTCTGAGCGCTGACCGAGCTTCCCAGTGAATCTTCCTGATGTTTAGGATCGCACCACAGGACGTCGGTTCCCTTTATCAGCGTCGGACAACTCGCTTTATTGCAACAAAGTTCAGTTTTCATGATGAGAACCAAATCCCTCCCCGCCCCATTGCTGGGCAGCTTCATTTATTTAGCTTATGTAACGTTTGAGTGCATTCGTTAATAAAACGTGGCCTTTAAAAAGAATATAATGCAAAGCATTGCTTGGAGCCCTGCTGGGTCGGAGCCCGTTCTATCTGCTGTGTGACATTTCAGGTCATTAGGGCACGCTAGGTACCACATTAGCGGATGCATCTGTACACAAGAGACAAATAAATGAATGAGTTGACTTCTGATGTCAGTGTACCTGCAGTGACACCGGTGAGAATGTTGACGAGGTCGGGAGTTCAGGAGTTCATCTGCATGAGAAAGCTACTAAGCTTAATATCACGTGTACCGTTGACTGTTTTTTTGTGGCACCTCAAGGAAACCAGAAAATGCAGGAATTGACCTTCTGCACTGGATCTTGAGGAGTTTCCAAGTAAGAAGAAACATAAACATAACTGAAACGTAATTGAAAATACAACTTAACTGAGATTAATTTACATCCACCAGTGTGGAAATGTTATAAAGCCATTTCTAAAGCTTTGGGACACCAGCAAACCACAGTGAGAGCCATCATTTGCAAATGGCCAAAACATGGAACCCACCAAAATGAACGTTTTTTGAGGAACCAAGAGGTCACAAAAGACCCCACAACAACACCCAAACAACCACAGGCCTCATTTGCTTCAGTTAAGGTCAGGGTTCATGACTCCAACGTAAGAAAGACACTGGGTGGCAGAGCTCCAAGACCAAAACCACTGCTGAACAGAAAACATCTTGATGATCCCCGAGACCTTTGGGAAAATACTCCCATCACATCTGGCGTAAGAGTAAGCATTTCAGAAAAAAAACATAATAGCGACAGTAAAATATGGTGGTGGTAGTGTGGATGTCTGGGACTGTTCTGCTGCTTCAGGACCTGGAAGACATGCCCTGATTAATGGAACTGTCTGCTTTCGCAATCATTTGCAATCTCTTTCTGAGGGGGGGTAGGAACCAAGGATGCCAGTTTTATCCGAGTTTAATAGTAAAATGTTTGATGCCACCCAAGTCTTTGCGTCTTTAAGGGGCTCTGACATGATTAATCAACTTTTATTCTTAGTTCAAAAAAAGGGGTGACACCTCTCAGTATAAAATAAAGAATAAATAAACTTCTCTGGATGTAGATCGTCGACTTGGTTCAGTATATTATTCATCAAAATAGCAGTCATGCCAAAATGTTGTGTTGCTGCTGGATGTTCATCGTATCAAGTGACATGGACAATAAAGATAGACATGGCTGGAGTTTAAACAGCTGATTAATTTGCTTGGTTTTCATTGGCAAATAGAGACGTGTGTCATCAGCGCAGCAGCGGACGTTAACGTGTTTTCTAATGATACTGCCTAAAGGGGACATGCAGTATAAAGGCTGCACGGCACAGGTCCTAGTACGGAACCTGGTGGGATGCCATGACTGACCTTCAGGTTTCTGTATTCTTATTACTAATGAATACAAACTGCAGGCCATCTGACAAATACAGTAAAGTCTCGTTATATTGATATCGGTTATATCGAAGTACTGCTTATTATGATACTATTTTCATTTCCCGGCAAATTTCTAGTCTTTTATGATATAATTAGTTCCGTTAGTACGATACCCGGTTATTATGATAATCCGGTTACTACGATGTCCTTTTCATCTCCCGCCAGCCAATTTGGTCTGCTTATATCGATACAAAAGCAGCTTAAATCAATCTTTGCTTAAGGATTTCAATACCAAAAAAGAACACGGCCAACGGCTGCTTCCAGTCAACTTTATTTTTCACACTTCCACCACCAGAGCGCAGCACACACACACCGATTCCCGCACTTCCTGGTTCACAGGTCATGCTCAACCCGCCCCACATAGCTGGCCAAACACATGCCTGCAACAGAAGAACCAACTGACATAGCATACACACCTATTCCAACGAAGACACAAGCGTACAAATACATGTATTTAATTGTGTTGTATTCAGATATCTTTTTATCGCTTGCAATAATCACTGTTTTTCATATGTACATGCTGACGTTTGTGGTTTCTCTCGTGTGTATAGAATCTATACACACGAGAGAAACCACGAACGCAGTTGGTTCTTCTGTCCTTAAGCAAAGATTGATTTAAGCTGCTCGACATTGTTCTATACTATAGAACAATGTGCATTAGTGTATTATTGCCCACTTTTAATGCAGTTCGGCGCAGGATCGGATATATGGATAGTCTGGTTATATCGATATTTTTTCCGACTCCTGACAATATCGATATAACGAGACTTCCAGACGTTTTAAAAATGGAGGCCAGCAATCGGCACTGGACTAAGCAAAGTTTTCAAGACTGGACAGACGAAAAACTGGTAATACGGAGATGAAAAAAACGTGATGTTGATGTTTACGTTTTACTGGGCATGCCCTATTGACTATTCTGTTTGATTTTCACGGCGCATGTAGACAAGAGATTGGAATATTCCTTTCCATGGATATGATTGTTTCCCGAAAGGTCATTCGGAAAGAGAAAAAGTGTTTTGTGGCTACTGTGGAGTGTCTGAAAAACACTGCTATAAGAAACGGTTTGATGACAGCCATCTTGAATGTACAATGAAAATATCAAGTTGGGTTGGGATTACTAAATGGGACGATATTTTACACCAAGATTTGCATTTGGAGCGCGTGACTGTACGGCATATTTTTTCACCGATTCTGGCTCCGTCTGGCAGACGCATGCATGATTTGCGCATTAATCCACCGTGAGTTAGTGAATATTTTGAACTGTGGCGGGATTTAATCCTGATGAGTGTTTTTCAGCCTCAAGGCAAGGCCGCTCCGTGGCAATTTGTTGGGAACGAGCTGAACTGACAGGTGGCGAAAAAGCGGCAAACGGCGTCCAAATCTGTCGCAAAGAAGGAGCATGTTCCCGTGCCGCCGATGGCGCGGTGTGACAATCGCGGATATGGAGGCGGAGCTGGCTGCGGGCCTTGCGATGCTGCTACAGAGTGACTTAAGCGCGGAGGCGAAGTTCTGCGACACTCTTGTCGGCTAGTTCCTGTCTTCCCCATCTGCGGTCGCAGCCGGGCAGTCTGGTGCTTTGGCAAAGACGTGTTGGAGGATGTGGAGTGATCAAATGCTCCACAGAAACGGACGTGGCAGCAATGAAAATGGAGGCGCACGGCGTCACGTGGCGCTCCGCCATTTGAGAATTTTTTTACACTTTTACAAATAAGTCTGTGCGGCCATCTGGACTCCTTTAATGACTCTCCTATTTGTGTATTTTCAAGGCTGTTGCTTGAAAATCCTCCCCTCCGTTTTAAAGAGCAGGTGTGAAGCACAAAAAATTATCACGCTTTCTTTCATAACAGCATTCGCACGCCAAAGAAAAGCGCTTTAATCTATCAAGATGTCCAACATCGTGTCGGTATTTCATCAGTATTTCCCCTCATTTAGAGCGCTGGGTCCAAAAGGCGAAGGCTAATCAGATTTCATACTTCAGTCCAGGAACATTCGCCTCAAGCCTGGCTTTGGGTTTTTCCATACGCTCGCATATGAATATGCATAAACTCCTCTTTCATACCCCCAGTGATCTGTGATGCTAAATATGACTCACCAAGTAGGGATGTAAATCTCTTTATGATCGCATCTATGTACATACACGGTGGGATGTGGACTATATGTGTGTTAGGTCGGTTCCATGGAGCACCTCATCCACATCAGAACTCTGGTTAGAATCCGGAGTGAGTCCGGATACAGTAGCAGAACCGTGTGAGCTTTATTACCGATTTCCATGCAACAGATTCATATGTTTTTTTTTCCGGCCGATGCCGATACCGATTTTGCTTGGGCCGATATTTGTCGCCGATACTGCTTTTGCTCCCTCAATTGATATGAAAAGATTATATTTAAATTTGCATTGCACCGCAGCAAGAGTACAGAATCAGTTAAGCAGTACAAAATACACAATATAGAAAAATAAACAATATAAACAACCCAAGTATTAACAAAATCAACAGTTTTATCCAGAGTTATATACAAATACAGTATGTAGATAATATGAAATAAGATAAGATATATGACCGGTCTATACACTGAGATCTTGCTAGTTAGTTAATATAAGGCATTATAGAAATACTTCACATAGAACTCAATACAGTAAAGTCTCGTTATATCGATATCGGTTATATCGAAGTACTGCTTATTATGATACTATTTTCATTTCCCGTCAAATTTCTAGTCCTTTATGATATAATTAGTTCCGTTAGTACGATACCCGGTTATTATGATAATCCGGTTACTACGATGCCCTTTTCATCTCCCGCCAGCCAATTTGGTCTGCTTATATCGATATAATAATAAACAAACTAAAGTTGACTGGAAGCAGCCGTTCGCCGTGTTCTTTTTTGGTATTGAAATCCTTAAGCAAAGATTGATTTAATCTGCTCGACATTGTTCTATACTATAGAACAATGTCGAGTCCATTATTGCCCACTTTTAATGCAGTTCCGCGCAGGATCGGATATATGGATAGTCCGGTTATATCGGTATTTTTTCCGACTCCTGAGAATATCGATATAACGAGACTTTACTATATATTGCATAGCGCTGTAGAAGTCTATTGGGAGCAAAAAAAAATGACAATGATAACAAATATGCCAGGTCTCAAGTTTAAAGAAATATTTATTGAAATGTAAACACTGAACACAGTAGGATTCAGATTTCTTAAACAATCATTTAAACCAGGGGTCTCAAACTCAATTTACTTGGGGGCCACCGGAGCTAGGGTCTGGGTGAGACTGGGCCGCATCAGGTTTTCCAAAAAACAAAAAAAACGCATTTATTAAAAACATAATACAAAATAAGATGGAAAATAAATAAACAAATCAAGAATATAGAAAATCAATAAATCATATTAAAATGAACAAAGCATTATTAGAGCCCTGTAGACATGACAAAACACGACTATAGTCACATTTATACTCTTTTTATTTACAACATATTGCGCAACTGCAGGGTCTTGAGACACATGCTAACTCGCAAACTAGAGAGCTAGCGACCTAAACGGTAGCCTTCAAGTTATTTCCTTTCAACTTAAATAGCCAAAAAACTTACCACTTCCACACGGATAGGGAGGATAACTATTAACAGTAATTTAACCTTTAACATGAACATGAATCAAACGTAATAATTTTTTCTGGGTACATGATACCAAGAATATCTACCTGTGTCAATGAATGCATTTTAACATCCATGTAAAGAAGCGCTACCCCAGTTTCCAGTCGCTAATGAGATGGGAGAAGAAATGCTGGCAAGAAGTCGCGCCGATATTCAAAGCGAACGCTCCTTGACACGAACGCACTTCTTGACATTTTCAGCCCAAACTGTGCGCGCAGAATAATAAGCCAAAATTTATGAGCCGAGGACTCTTGGTTCGATCATGCACAAACAAGCCTATTTATAGAGTCGTCCTCGCTCGCAGGTCGTCATGGCTGCCAATCTCATGGCATGCACGAGCCATACGAGGGATTTAAAGATGGATTCACACATGACAGAATCCAGGCCAAGAAAGAACAATAATGATGAAACGTATCAGTAAAGCTACGCAGGGAAAATTCATTATTCATGAATAAAAGTAAAGAATGTGCTTGTGAAATCATAAATAATTCACATATGATTGGATTATTCAGTGGCTTGGCAGAATTGTCTATTTGTGCGGAGGCAAGACGTATCATGTTCTCCTTAGCAACTCATTCAACGCTTCTTCACAGCATACGTCAACAACTGGATGAAGTCAAATTTGGTTTGTCGTCCTTGTACAGTGGTTTTTTTTCAACCTTTTTTGAGCCTTTCATGTACCCAGAAAAAATGATTACGTTTGATTCATGTTCATGTTAAAGGTTAAATAACTGTTATCCTCCCTATCCGTGTGGAAGTGGTACGTTTTGGGCTATTTAAGTTGAAAGGAAATAACTTGAAGGCTACCGTTTAGGTCGCTAGCTCTCTAGTTTGCGAGTTAGCATGTGTCTCAAGACCAGGGGTCTCAAACACACAGCTCGCGGGCCAAATGTGGCCCGCAGGACACTAGTTTGAGGCCCCCGCCTTGATATGAAAGTTTAATGTTTGATATGGATGCTGTATGGTATCATGTACCCAGAAAAAATTATTACGTTTGATTCATGTTCATGTCAAAGGTTAAATAACTGTTAATAGTTATCCTCCCTATCCGTGTGGAAGTGGTAAGTTTTGGGCTATTTAAGTTGAAAGGAAATAACTTGAAGGCTACCGTTTAGGTCGCTAGCTCTCTAGTTTGCGAGTTAGCATGTGTCTCAAGACCAGAGGTCTCAAACACACGGCTCGCGGGCCAAATGTGGCCCGCAGGACACTAGTTTGAGGCCCCCGCCTTGATATGAAAGTTTAATGTTTGATATGGATGCTGTATGGTATCATGTACCCAGAAAAAATTATTACGTTTGATTCATGTTCATGTTAAAGGTTAAATAACTGTTATCCTCCCTATCCGTGTGGAAGTGGTAAGTTTTGGGCTATTTAAGTTGAAAGGAAATAACTTGAAGGCTACCGTTTAGGTTGCTAGCTCTCTAGTTTGCGAGTTAGCATGTGTCGCAAGACCAGGGGTCTCAAACACACGGCTCACGGGCCAAATGTGGCCCGCAGGACACTAGTTTGAGGCCCCCGCCTTGATATGAAAGTTTAATGTTTGATACGGATGCTGTATGGTATCATGTACCCAGAAAAAATTATTACGTTTGATTCATGTTCATGTTAAAGGTTAAATAACTCTTAATAGTTATCCTCCCTATCCGTGTGGAAGTGGTAAGTTTTTGGCTATTTAAGTTGAAAGGAAATAACTTGAAGGCTACCGTTTAGGTCGCTAGCTCTCTATTTTGCGAGTTAGCATGTGTCTCAAGACCAGGGGTCTCAAACACACGGCTCGCGGGCCAAATGTGGCCCGCAGGACACTAGTTTGAGGCCCCCGCCTTGATATGAAAGTTTAATGTTTGATATGGATGCTGTATGGTATCATGTACCCAGAAAAAATTATTACGTTTGATTCATGTTCATGTTAATGGTTAAATAACTGTTATCCTCCCTATCCGTGTGGAAGTGGTAAGTTTTGGGCTATTTAAGTTGAAAGGAAATAACTTGAAGGCTACCGTTTAGGTTGCTAGCTCTCTAGTTTGCGAGTTAGCATGTGTCTCAAGACCAGGGGTCTCAAACACACGGCTCGCGGGCCAAATATGGCCCGCAGGACACTAGTTTGAGGCCCCCGCCTTGATATGAAAGTTTAATGTTTGATATGGATGCTGTATGGTATCATGTACCCAGAAAAAATTATTACGTTTGATTCATGTTCATGTTAAAGGTTAAATAACTGTTAATAGTTATCCTCCCTATCCATGTGGAAGTGGTAAGTTTTGGGCTATTTAAGTTTAAAGGAAATAACTTGAAGGCTACCGTTTAGGTCGCTAGCTCTCTAGTTTGCGAGTTAGCATGTGTCTCAAGACCAGGGGTCTCAAACACACGGCTCGCGGGCCAAATATGGCCCGCAGGACACTAGTTTGAGGCCCCCGCCTTATGTTTTTATTTTTCTGTTTTTAATAAATGTGGATAAATGTGGTTGAAAATCACTGTCCTAGTAGATGTTGAGTGGATGTTAAACCTGATGGAGAACGAACACCTTGGACTTTGTGAGTGCGTCATCACGGAGTAAGTGTCCTTGTAAAACGGATGGAAGGGCTGAATGTGTGTTGCAGTACCAACGCATGTTTCCGCCGCACTCCTGCAGATTGCAGATGAGGGGGCACAACCTGATCAAAAACATCCTCGTTCTGTGGATCTAACCGTTCATAGTTACTAAGCAACCGCTTCAAAACTGAAGAAATAATAACTTCCGTGTTCTGGCGGCTGCACCGGGGCAAATAAACTGTACAGTATGATACAGTATGATACTGCTCGTCTTCCGATATCTGTCCAAACGTTCTGGGAAGAGCTGGAACGTTTCTGTTGTCAACTCTTTATCTTGTACCTTGGGTGTCCTGAAAGGCGCTTAAAAAAATTTATTATTATTATTATTATTAACTTCCAGACATCCTCAGTCTGCATGCCAGTTCTGTTCCCAAGTCGAGTGTTAGGGTAAGTCGGAATTATAAATATATTTCATGGGAACTGCTCTTTTTTGGGAATTTTGCCCATCATTCTTTCCCTTTCTGTGCATTACAATGCCAGAAAACTAGTTAATATCAGCTAGCTAAACACCTATTTCCACTATGACGCCCTCTAAAAAAACGTCTACCAAGGTTCCATGGTTTGCTATCCATGCTGTGATCATGCATGAACACGTACACCAGGGGTCTCAAACTCAATTTACTTGGGGGCCACTGGAGCTCTGGTCTGGGTGAGACTGGGCCGCATCAGGTCCCCCCCCCCAAAAAAAACGCATTTATTAAAAACAAAAAAATGAATAAACTTTGCTTTGGTTCCGATTTTCTACAATAAAAGCTCTGATAAAACATTCCACTGTTCTCAAATATCTTAATTTTTATTTTTCTACACAAAATAAGATGAAATATAAATAAACAAATCAAGAATAAAGAAAATCAATCAGTAATAAATAAATAAAATAATAACAATAAAAGGGCAAATAATAAAAATTTAATTATTATTATATTATATATTTATAATTATATTATAAAGAAAATCAATCAGTAATAAATAAATAAAATAATAATAATAAAAGGGCAAATAATAAAAATTATTTGCCCTTTTAATAATAATAATATTATTATTGAATAATAATAATAATAAAATAATTAAAATAATAATTAAATAATAAAAATTGTTTGCCCTTTTATTATTATTATTTTATTTATTTATTACTGATTGATTTTCTTTATAATATGTCGAAAGAATTATTAGCTATTAAAGAATTATTAGCTGAGTTTATTAATAAATAATAAATAATAAATAATAAATAATAAATAATAAATAATAAATAATAAATAATAAATAATAAATAATAAATAATAAATAATAAATAATAAATAATAAATAATAAATAATAAATGAAATGTTTTATTATTGGAGAGTTTTGTCTATTGACGTTGACTTCCTATGTCCAAAGAATTATTAGCTGAGTTTATTAATAAATAATAAATAATAAATAATAAATAATAAATAATAAATAATAAATAATAAATAATAAATAATAAATAATAAATAATAAATAATAAATAATAAATAATAAATAATAAATGAAATGTTTTATTATTGGAGAGTTTTGTCTATTGACGTTGACTTCCTATGTCCAAAGAATTATTAGCTGAGTTTATTAATAAATAATAAATAATAAATAATAAATAATAAATAATAAATAATAAATAATAAATAATAAATAATAAATAATAAATAATAAATAATAAATAATAAATAATAAATAATAAATAATAAATAATAAATAATAAATAATAAATAATAAATGAAATGTTTTATTATTGGAGAGTTTTGTCTATTGACGTTGACTTCCTATGTCCAAAGAATTATTAGCTGAGTTTATTAATAAATAATAAATAATAAATAATAAATAATAAATAATAAATAAAAATAATAAATAATAAATAATAAATAATAAATAATAAATAATAAATAATAAATAATAAATAATAAATAATAAATAATAAATAATAAATGAAATGTTTTATTATTGGAGAGTTTTGTCTATTGACGTTGACTTCCTATGTCCAAAGAATTATTAGCTGAGTTTATTAATAAATAATAAATAATAAATAATAAATAATAAATAATAAATAATAAATAATAAATAATAAATAATAAATAATAAATAATAAATAATAAATAATAAATAATAAATAATAAATAATAAATAATAAATAATAAATAATGGGATGTTTGATTATTAAAAGTTAATAAAAAATAATAAAAATTATTTGCCCTTTTATTATTATTATTTTATTTATTTATTACTGATTGATTTTCTTTATTCTTGATTTGTTTATTTATTTTTCATCTTATTTTGTGCAGAAAAATAAAAATTAAGATATTTGAGAACAGTGGAATGTTTTATCAGAGATTTTATTATAGAAAATTGGAACCAAAGCACTGACAAAGTTTGTATATTTTTGTTTTTAATAAATGCGTTTTTTTTTTTTTTTTGGAAAACCTGATGCGGCCCAGTCTCACCCAGACCCTAGCTCCAGTGGCCCCCAAGTAAATTGAGTTTGAGACCCCTGATGTACATGTACAACTGGTGTCCACAGTATGACAAGTCAGTGTGATGTATCATACGTTACGTCAGATGTTCGATGTTCCCGTATTGTCTGAATGACAAAAGCCACCGAGGCGAACAATCACATCTTCTACACATCTGCTTTAAAATCCCAACCGTACCTTCCTTGACTTCCCTGCAGGAGCACCTCACAGCCTTTCCGACTTCCTTTGTTCTGAAACAAACCAACAGCAGCTAGAACGTGTCCGCACCCTACACAGGAAGTGGACAAAAATGTCTAACATAGCAATTTGTAGCTAGTTATTAATTTATTCAAAGTTTGGTCAGCATTTATCTAATGAGAGAAACAAGATGTTTTCTATGGTGTTCTCCAGAACTTCTGTTGACGTTGTGGTTGTAGAGCATTTTCATACAGGGTCAGACGAAATGATCTGACTCATTTGAAGGTTAAATAAAAGGCAAATAAAGTAAAGAAACCAAAAAGTGTTAATGCCATTGTGTTTTGTGATGTTTTAAAAATTGCAGATCCAGTAGCTCTAAAATTGGTAACCCATAAGAATATTGGGGTTCCCAGCTGGTACGGGATCATGTGTACCAAGATTGAAGAGCAAACGGAACGTTGGTTGTGTTGCTGTTACAGATTGGTTTGTTTTGATGAACGTTGCCACAATGAAAGTGTGATACTTTTTGTTTCTTTACTTTATTTGCCTTTTATTTAACCTACAAATGTGTCAGATCATTTTGCCTGACCCTGTATGTGAATCAAGATGTTTTATGTTTATTTATTGAATAAAAATAAAAATAAAAATAAAAATAAAAATAAAAATAAAAATAAAAATAAAAATAAAAATAAAAATAAAAATAAAAATAAAAATAAAAATAAAAATAAAGTTTTATTATTGTAGAGTCTTGTCCATTGATGATGACTTCCTATGTCGAAAGAATTATTAGCTGAGTTTATTAATAAATAATAAATAATAAATAATAAATAATAAATAATAAATAATAAATAATAAATAATAAATAATAAATAATAAATAATAAATAATAAATAATAAATAATAAATAATAAATGAAATGTTTTATTATTGGAGAGTTTGTCTATTGACGTTGACTTCCTATGTCCAAAGAATTATTAGCTGAGTTTATTAATAAATAATAAATAATAAATAATAAATAATAAATAATAAATAATGAATAATGAATAATGAATAATGAATAATGAATAATGAATAATGAATAATGAATAATAAATGATAAATGATAAATGATAAATGATAAATAATGGAATGTTTGATTATTGTAGAGTTTTGTCCATTGATGATGACTTCCTATGTCCAAAGAATTATTAGCTGAGTTTATTAATAAATAATAAATAATAAATAATAAATAATAAATAATAAATATAATGTTTTATTATTGTAGAGTTTTGTCCATTGATGATGACTTATGATGACTATGTCCAAAGAATTATTAGCTATTAATAAATAAAAAATAAAAAATAAAAAATAAAAAATAAAAAATAAAAAATAAAAAATAAAAAATAAAAAATAAAAAATAAAAAATAAAAAATAAAAAATAAAAAATAAAAAATAAAAAATTATATATAGTTTTGTCCATTGATGATGACTTATGATGACTATGTCCAAAGAATTATTAGCTGAGTTTATTAATAAATAATAAATAATAAATAATAAATAATAAATAATAAATAATAAATAATAAATAATAAATAATAAATAATAAATAATAAATAATAAATAATAAATAATAAATAATAAATATAATGTTTTATTATTGTAGAGTTTTGTCCATTGATGATGACTTATGATGACTATGTCCAAAGAATTATTAGCTGAGTTTATTAATAAATAAATAAAAAAATAAAAAATGAAAAATAAAAAATTATATATAAATAATGGAATGTTTTATTATTGTAGAGTTTTGTCCATTGATGATGACTTATGATGACTATGTCCAAAGAATTATTAGCTGAGTTTATTACTAAATAATAAATAATAAATAATAAATAATAAATAATAAATAATAAATAATAAATAATAAATAATAAATAATAAATAATAAATAATAAATAATAAATAATAAATAATAGAATGTTTTATTATTGTAGAGTTTTGTCCATTGATGATGACTTCCTAGCTGAGTTTATAAATATATAAATTTATACCAAACAACATAACAAAAACAAAGATCAAAGAATCCAAATATATCACTTTTATCATGCTAATATGGATTAGATGCCAATACAAGCCTGCTATGGATTCTATCAATATTTGTCTGGCTCCCACCTTCTCTGTTGGTTTCTCATGATTCCCAACCAACCAAATGAGGACATTCTGTACAGGAGAAGGTTTTTTATTTTCAGGAATGGAAGGAGTGGGTTTTGGCTCAGTGTTGTTTATGTGTCACTTGCCACAACGGATATCAGTCCAACTCGCTCCTCGGAGAGCCGGCGCAGCGCAGCCAGCTGCTTCTCCACATGTTGGGAAAGACTGTCAAGGCAATTGAAATACTATTTCATACAGAAATGTCATTATTAGGCCGCCTGCGTTCTCCGGCTGACCTGGCTTGCTAACCTTTGAACTGATGTGAAAGGTGCACTCGTGCGTTTCTGCAATCCAGATTTTAATTTCAGTTGGAACATCTCAGATGAAACGGAAATAGATCTAAATTGCTTTATGATAATGATGGGTGGGAGAGGGAGGACAATCTGACTGCAAGAGTTCAAGTCATATTCTTCTCTTTTGTGTGTGTCGAACCGGATCTTCCCAACAAATGTTAGGGTCTGGAGATTCCCGGCGTATTGGCTCATTAAATATTCACCCATCTGATCCTGCATGAGATCAAAGATTCCGTGATTTAAAACCACCGATGCATCACACAAGAAATGTTTCAGGCTACTTGGGTTCCACAGTACCGGACCCCAGCGCCACAGTTGCTCTTGTTCAGACATTTCCATTTGGCACTGTTGGATCTTAAGGAGGTTCTAAATCAGGGGTCTCAAACCTGCGGCCCGCGGGCCAAATGCGGCACACAGGAAGCTACTTTGAGGCCCCCGCCTTGATATGAAAGTTTTTTCATTGTTTGATATAGATGCTGTATGGTATCATGTACCCAGAAACGACAGCTTAAAGCTAAGTCATTGTATTAGCAGTGAAGCTACAGGCTTATGACGCTGCTTCCAGATGGAACCGAGTACGATGCTAACTTGCTAATTGGGTAAAATTATGAAGTTTCATTAATGTTCATGTTAACGGTTAAATATCTGAAAAATAATAATTTGTCTACCCACCAACTGTATGTGGTTTCTTTTTACATTTTTCTTATTTGCTGTTTTATTATTATTTTATTAATTTATTACTGATTTATTTATTTTCTTTATTCTTGATTTGTTTATTATTTTTTTTACTTATTTTGTATAGAAAAATAATTGTTTTTAAAAATGTAAAAATTTAAAAAATTAAAAATAATAATTTTTTTTTAAATAAAAAGATATTGGAGAACAGTGGAATGTTTTATCAGAGCTTTTATTGTGGAAGCCCGGAACCAAAACACTGAAAAAGTCAAAAGCATTGAAGTTTATTTATTAATTTTTTTTCTGTTTTATATATTTTTTTTTTATGTTAAACCTGATGCGACCCAGCTTCACCCGGACCCTAGCTCCAGCGGCCCCCAGATAAATAGAGTTTGAGACCCCTGTTCTAAATAGAGATTCACAATGTAAAAAGAAGAAAAGAAAATCATTAAAGTAAGCAATCCTTTGCAAAGACGCATTCAAGTGAAATTTTTTTTTTATGAAAGATAAGTTAAAAATGTGAATGGTATGATAGCAAAAACATGTTTTTTGAGTAATACATGGAATATGAAATGATGAAAAATTTTCATTACGAAGATATTTCAAGAAAATGTGATTTTTCACCCACTTATGCATCTAAGGCATAACTTTTTGACTCGCGGGCCGCATTGATATATATATATATTTATATATTTATATTTAAATATTTTAAAAATAATAAAATATTATAATAATTACAATAAAATTAAAATAATAATTATTAGATTATTATTATGTAAAATATGCAAATATATCAATAATATTATATATAATTAATATAATAATTAGCATTAATATAATAATTATAATAATCATAATAGTTCTAATAATAATTATAATAATCTAATAATAATAATAATTATTATTATTATTATGTGCTTGTGTCCCTTTTTTCAGGAGCACTTTGTAAACAACAGACCATGTCAAAAAAGGAAATTGATAAAACCATCAAAAGGTTGGCTCAGGCCATGATGCCAGGTTGTATGTTGACTTTAAATGAAATACTTTGGAAAGATTGGACGGGCCGGTTTCAAACACTTGGCGGGCCGGATGTGGCCCCCGGGCCGTAGTTTGCCCACCCCTGATCTAAGGGTTAAGAAGAAAATAAGGTATTCAAAGGCCGTGTTAGCACAAAATTAGAAGGATAGCACCAAACATGGGTCGTTGAAAGGTGGAATAAAGTTTTATTCGCACCTCAGATGTCTTCCGTACAGTGGAACAATGGAGCTTCGGGTTGTGCAGGGGTGTCAAACAGCTATGTGGAGATGTGGCCGATGGAGGGATGGATATTCCGACCAATGTTCCAAGAGCCCAGCAATAAGACAATAAGAGCAACTGCATAATTCCCAAACAGATTTGATTTACTGCCCTGAGGCTTCGACAACGACCGCCTCAAGCAAAAACTAGTCAGTCCGTTGTTATGAAAAGTCCAAACGTTTGATTCCCTTACACGTTCATATGTTGTTATGAGTCGGAACTTTCCGACGGGGTTTGCAGTTTTTTTTGCAGTACATTCTCCCCACTGTGCTGCCTGTCACTTAGCGCTCTCGACGGCTGACAATTTGAAAACCTCGAGACTGACAGCTATGAATGGCGAGATGTCGACACTTTTACTTTGCAGCGGCGCGACTCAGCAAAGAAACGACTGCTAAACAAATTGCTTCCACCCAGGAGAACGTTAAGCGGAAGAAAAATGATCAAATGACAAACATTGTCGTCGTGTTGTGTTTTTCCGTAGGTGGCCAACTTGCTGCGACTCTTTCAGATCCCGCAGATCAGCTACGCTTCCACTAGCGCCAAACTCAGCGACAAGACACGATATGATTACTTCGCCCGCACCGTGCCGCCTGACTTTTTCCAGGCTAAGGCCATGGCTGAGATCCTGCGTTACTTTAACTGGACATACGTGTCGACGGTGGCATCCGAGGGGGACTACGGTGAGACCGGAATTGATGCTTTTCAACAGGAGGCTCGGGCACGGCACATCTGCATCGCGACCTCGGCCAAAGTGAGCCGTTCCATGAGCCGATGGAGCTATGAGAACGTGATTCGCTCTTTGCAGCAGAAGTCCAACGCCAAAGTGGTTATTCTGTTCACTCGCAGCGAAGACGCTCGCGAGCTTCTGGTGGCGGCCAACCGCATGAACGTCACGTTCACTTGGGTGGCCAGCGACGGCTGGGGGGCGCAGGAGAGCGTCGTGAGAGGCAGCGAAGCCGTGGCCGACGGCGCGTTCACCATTGAACTGGCCTCGTATCAGATCCCACAGTTCAACGACTACTTCACCGCGCTCCACCCGTACAACAACACCAGGAATCCTTGGTTCAGAGAGTTCTGGGAGAACCAGTTTCAGTGCAGCCTCCACGATTTAAGCTGCGGGAAGCACTCCCTGCGAGAGGATCCCTTCCAACCGGAATCCAAGATCATGTTTGTGGTGAATGCGGTTTACGCCATGGCCACCGCGTTGCACAACATGAGGCAGGCCTTGTGCCCAAACTCCACCAAGGTCTGCGAGGCTCTTAAACCCGGCAATGGCAGGAAGTTCTATCGGGACTACATTCTCAAGACAAAGCTCGAGGGTGAGTGAAATCAGGGTCGCGGGGGTGCTGGAGCCTATCCCAGCTGTCTTGGGGCGAGAGGCAGGGTACACCCTGTACTGGTGGCCATGCAGCCAATCACAGAGCACATATAGACAAACAACCATTCACACTCACATTCATACCTATGGACAATTTGGAGTGGCTAATTAACCTAGCATGTTTTTGGAATGTGGGAGGAAACCGGAGTACCCGGAGAAAACCCACACATGCACGAGGAGAACATGCAAACTACACACAGAGATGCCCGAGGGTGGAATTGAACCCTGGTCTCCTAGCTGTGAGGTCTGCACGCTAACCACTCAACCGCCATGAAGCCTTTTTTTTGTTATTATTATTATTATTATTTTTCATTCATTCATTCTTTGTTTTCGGTCGAGAGGCGGGGTTCACCCTGGACTGGTGGCCAGCCAATCACAGGGCACATATAGTCAAACAACCATTCACACTCACATTCATACCTATGGACAATTTGGAGTGGCTAATTAACCTAGCATGTTTTTGGAATGTGGGAGGAAACCGGAGTACCCGGAGAAAACCCACGCATTCACGAGGAGAACATGCAAACTACACACAGAAATGGCCAAGGGTGGAATTGAACTCGCGTCTCCTAGCTGTGAGGGCTGTGCACTAACCACTCAACAGCCGTGCAGCCCTTTTTTTGTTATTATTATTATTATTTTTCATTCATTCATTCTTTCTTTTTGGGCGAGAGGCGGGGTACACCCTGGACTGGTGGCCAGCCAATCACAGGGCACATATAGACAAACAACCATTCACACTCACATTCATACCTATGGACAATTTGTGTGGCTAATTAACCTAGCATGTTTTTGGAATGTGGGAGGAAACTGGAATACCTGGAGAAAACCCACGCATTCACGAGGAGAACATGCAAACTACACACAGAAATGGCCAAGGGTGGAATTGAACTCGGGTCTCCTAGATGTGAGGGCTGTGCACTAACCACTCAACCGCCGTGCAGCCCTTTTTTGGTTATTATTATTATTATTTTTCATTCATTTATTCTTTCTTTTCGGGCGAGAGGCAGGGTTCACCCTGGACTGGTGGCCAGCCAATCACAGGGCACATAGAGTCAAACAACCATTCACACTCACATTCATACCTATGGATATTATTATTTTTTTTAATAAAATGATGGTTCATATCATCAAAATGTATATCCATTTATGTAACCGTTGAATGAAATCGGCTTGTTTGTACACGGTATGGGGGTGGGGGGGGGGCAACCCGTGTGTCTGGATGCGTATGGAAGAGAGATTTACATCCCTCCTGGGTTGCACCATAGCAGCATTGCAAAACATACGACAGGCAAAGTTAATGAAAATCCGGAAGAGCGGTCATTGTCCTTCACTTGCACGGAAACGCTGACCTTCTTGGTGGGAATTTTATAGGAACGATGTCAATGGGAAGTACTTTGATCATTTACAAGCCTCTGAGGGTTGCAAACTGTAGGTTCTTTAAGGACGGACATAATTTAGTTCAGATTGCTTCTGTATTTTAACCTTCTTCTGATTCATTGTCCCCAACAGCACCGTTCCGCCCCCCCGAGACGGATAACATCGTCCGCTTTGACGCCTTTGGTGACAGCTTCGGCCGCTACAACATTTTCCACTACCACAAAGAAGGTGGACGCTACATCTACCGCAAAGTTGGTTACTGGGCTCAGAGCCTGACCCTGAACACAAGCCTGATCCCCTGGGATGGCCAGGGGGCGCCCGCGTCCCAGTGTAGCGACCCCTGCAGGAAGAACGAGGTGAAGAGCATGCAGCCGGGAGACGTGTGCTGCTGGATCTGCATCCCTTGCCAGTCCTACCAGTTCTTGCAGGATGCGTTCACGTGTGCGGACTGCAGCTTCGGACAGTGGCCTCTGGCTAATCTGACAGGTTGTTATGACCTACCCGAGGAGTACATTCGCTGGGAAGATGCATGGGCGATTGGACCTGTCACCATTTCCTGCCTGGGGATGATGTGCACCCTCTTTGTCGTCGGTCTGTTCTTCAAACACAACGAGACGCCCGTAGTGAAGGCTAGCGGACGTGAGCTGTCTTATATTCTTCTGCTGGGGGTGCTGATGTGCTACACAATGACTTTCATCTACATTGCCAAACCTTCCACGGCGGTTTGTACGCTACGCCGTTTAGGCTTAGGAACCTCCTTTGCTGTATGCTACTCAGCGCTCCTAACCAAAACCAATCGCATCGCTCGGATCTTCAACGGCGTTAAAGGCGGGGCCCAGCGACCTCGCTTCATCAGCCCGGCCTCCCAGGTTGCCATCTGTGGAGGTCTGATCTCATGTCAGCTGGTCGTGGTGGTGGTCTGGCTGCTCATCGAAGCCCCAGGAGTCAGAAAGGAAGTGAACCCCGAGAAGAGAGATGTGGTCACCCTCAAGTGTAACAGCAAGGACTCCAGCATGCTCGTGTCTCTCACCTACAACTGCGTCCTCATCATACTCTGCACGGTTTACGCCTTCAAGACCCGCAAGTGCCCCGAAAACTTCAACGAAGCCAAGTTCATTGGGTTCACCATGTACACCACCTGCATCATCTGGCTGGCTTTTCAGCCCATTTTCTACGTCACTGCCAGCGACTATAGGGTGAGTCGTGGGAAGTATATGCATGCTTGTTGGAGACTCGCTGCTTGTGCCGCTCCCGTCAATCACAAAGTGATTTGGGTACATTTTCCCATTTGTGCAACTCAGGCCAGGGACAAAATATGGCCCGCAGAACTGTTTGGAAAACAGTTTAATAAGCCATACCTTTGGTATAAAAATTCACAACCATTCTGAATAAGGGTGCCAAATTCAGACCAGTTATTTTGCACACTTTGTAATAAACTTTGCTTGTTACATATCGCAAAAGTTATTAGAAATGCATCATAGTAATCGGTCATACAGTAAAGTCTCATTATATCGATATTGTCGGGAGTCAGAAAAAATATCGATATAACCGGACTATCCATATATCCGATCCTGCGCCGAACTGCATTAAAAGTGGGCAATAATGCACTCGACATTGTTCTATAGTATAGAACAATGTCGAGAACACGGCGAACGGCTGCTTCCGTGTTCTTTTTTGGTATTGAAATCCTTAAGCAAAGATTGATTTAAGCTGCTTTTGTATCGATATAAGCAGACCAAATTGGCTGGCGGGAGATGAAAAGGGCATCGTAGTAACCGGATTATCATAATAACCGGGTATCGTACTAACGGAACTAATTATATCATAAAAGACTAGAAATTTGCCGGGAAATGAAAATAGTATCGTAATAAGTAGTAATTCGTTATAACCGATATTGATATAACGAGACTTTACTGTATTTTGCAATAAATTCTTGGAATAATTCTTGCATTTTGCAATAAACTTCGGTGCATTTTGTAATAACTTTTTCAATATGTAACAAGTTTATTACAAAATGCAAAATAACATTTGCAATATGTAAGAGGCTGACCGTTCTCACCCACAGTGCACTGGGATAGGCTCCAGCATACCCTGCGACGCCGATGAAAATAAGCTGCATAGAAAATGGATGGATGTAACGTATGTAACGAGCTATTACAAAATACATTCAATAACTTTATTACAAAACATGACAGATTATTACAAATTGTGGTGTTATTATGTAATAATGTGTTATTGTTACATATAATAATATTATATAATTTACATAATATTATGTCATTATATTATATATTTTTATTTTATGTATTTATTATTATTTATTATTTATTTTATTAATATAATTATATATTATATTATTATATTATCAATTATATTATTGTTATACCATAAAAACAAAATGAAATGCCTAGAAAAATGCTGCATATTAAAAATTCGGCCATCACAAATCATAGGGTGCAAAGCACAGAAGCCGCAGCATTTTCTTATTAGAATAATATTTATTATGATTATTATTAATATTCATAAACTAGGACAAATTTGGATTGGACAAACTGTACCTGTTTGTCTTCATCGAAATCATGACATTAGTACAACCACACCTCAACTATCAGGAGAACCAGAGTATAGAGGGGAGGGAGCCACCTGCTGTGGCCCAGCAAGGTGCACTGTATTCGGGCAAACGGTCCAAGCGACCGGTGTGATGACATGGAGGTTTCTGGTGAACCTTTTGCACTTTTCAGGTGGCTGATGTGTTTTTTTTGTGTGTGCTCTGTGTGTATTATGTCCCGCTTCGCTGATGATTTGGTAAAATTAGGAAGGAAAATGTCTTCCTTGGAAAGTGAAAGTTTTAGGGTGAGGTCAGGGCAGGAGAAAAAAGGCCTTGATTTTCAGACCTGCACAGTACGGGTAATTTCGCTTATTATTGGTTATTGGAGCTATTTTTAATGTTATTGAATTTATTGGTATAGAGGTCAGGAGGTCGGTTCTCCAGAGTTCAGGAGAAGCGGAACATATAGCAAGAGTAGCCACCTGGTGTACTGTATTCAGGCACACAGTCGGAGCAGCCGGTTGGGATGCCACAGAGGTCTGCGATAAACCTTTTGCACTTTTCAAACGCAATGGCACAACAAGCCGGGTAATCTGGCCTCATTGGAGTGTTTTTAATATCATCAGATTTATCGGTTTATCTCATATTGGCCCTACTTCAATTTAGTTCCCTTATTTTGATTATTTTTATTTGAACCTCTCCACTCCCAAAAACGTAATAAGGTAGTTATTTTAACAACATGCCATATAACTGTACACAATATTTACCGAAGTGACCTGAGTTGTTGGGGTAGTTCCCTCCGGGATCTTAACACATCGCAACACAAGGGAGGCGGAAGAGCGATACACACAGCAGAATCCCCTGACACAATTGCCTCTGCAGAAAGGAAGACAAGCAGGACTGTGAGGGCCCCCCAGTGTCCCAGCACATTGCTATGTGGAATGGAGTGTGAAAGACAAGCATGCACGGTCCCAGCTGTGTCCTCTGTCCTGGGACTGTGGTGATGCTCAGATGAACCCTCCCTGCAGGCCCTGTGGGGGACTTAGAGTCAGAACGGGCACGTCAAACAGTCAAAGAAAACTCCTTTTTGACCAATAAACTTAAAATTAGCAAAGCACGCAGTCGGTAAATTGCAACAATGTTACTCGTTTGTGTTGAATACATCGTCGTCGCACCCTGATTCAAATCTCCAGTGAGGGGAAAATTTCACTGCGGTCTGTCATGAAATGTAAATTAAATACAATTCACTGAGCCATGAATAACTTATTTGATTATCATATGAAATATTGAAGCTGTTCTCAGCGCCCCGAGGGAGAGGTCTCCCCTCCTATGCCAGGGCTGGTCATCTCATCTTGGCAGCAAACACAACTGATTAAACACCCACAGACACAGACGGCGGCGCCATCAAAACACCCGAGGCTGATGGGATAGAGGCGAGCGCAACCTCTGACACGTTACTGAACTTTGCCAGATGTGCATCAGGCCCATCACAATGCAGGAAATGATACATCACACTCGGAAGGGAGGACAGGGACCTTTTCATCAGTAATTCGGGGAAAATCTACCTACATATGGAGGACCAAAACTGCCAAAATAATAAATAAATAAATAAATAAAAGTGGAAATAAAAACAAAAATGGAAAAAAAAATCAAAAAATTAAATACAAAAAAATTAATATAAATGGAAATAAAAACAAAAATAAAAAAATATATACATAAATAAATAAATAAATAAAAGCAAAAATAAATACAAAAATAAAAAACAAGATTCAAAAATTAAAAATAAATACAAAAATAAATGTAGAAATAAATACAAAAATAAATATATAAATAGAATTACATATCAATAAATAAATAAATGGGAAAATCGACTAGGTATGCCTGCAAACGGCCACAGCAAGAGGAAGTATACAGGGACAATAATGGCGCGGTCATCGTTTGGATGATTTGGTATGTGGTAAGTATGAAACAGCTGATGTGTTACGCTTTTACTTAATCACATGTCGATCAACCAATAGGCGAACAGTTCAACCCAAGACACACTTAGGACCGCCCCCTCATTTGAATAGTTTCTGCATTTCAAGCTGACATTGTCTGCTGCATGAAATAAATACATATGAGAGCAGAGTGCTTTTATTTATTTATTGATATGTAATTCTATTTATATATTTATTTTTGTATTTATTTCTACATTTATTTTTGTATTTATTTTTAATTTTTGAATCTTGTTTTTTTATTTTTGTATTTATTTTTGCTTTTATTTATTTATTTATGTATATATTTTTTTTGTTTTTATTTCCATTTATATTAATTTTTTTGTATTTAATTTTTTGTTTTTTTTTCATTTTTGTTTTTATTTTCACTTTTATTTATTTATTTATTTATTATTTTGGCAGTTTTGGTCCTCCATACCTACAGAGGTCTAAAATGGGCCTCAAACTCATTTTCATAATGCAGTTATGGTTTTGGATTTCTTTTTTTGAATTTTTCTTATCAATGTATTTTGCCTGTGAAAGGCTGAAAATTATGATCATCAAAAAGACACCGTAAAAAAAAATTATATACATTGAAAAAATTATTTATAATTATTTTTCACAGTATAAAAGAAATAATCAAAATAATATAAAATAGATAAAGATAATAATAATAATTACAAATATTTTAAAAGTGTGTTTAAATGTCAGGCTATCATGGGCCGAATACATTTAATAAAAAATGCAAAAAAAAAGAAAATAGAAGAAATGTGTTTATTAATGTAATAACATTTATGATGAATAAATATTGTAATTAATGAAGACAAAATAAATGATAATATTACAAAATATATATATATTTTTTAAAGAGCCTAATTTTCAGGCTTACACAGGCCACATAAAACAATACAGTGTGCCAAATCTGGCCCCAGGGCCTTGAGTTTGACACCTGGTCTCAAATCTGGTGACAGTGAAGGAGATTACAGATTTTTATAGTTAATGCAGCAGCATACCCCCCTGCCAGAGCAAGCCCGTCAGAACACACATCAGTCAATGAGGCTCAAGGTCTTGCCTTCCTTGCTGGATCATCTCAAAAGGCTTCACAAAAACCAACACCAGGATACAAATGCGGTTTCCTCGCACAATAGCGTTGCCGTTACAAATGTAAAATCCAATACACACTTCCAAGGCCAAAGGGTCTGAAAACTGCCACCGACCTGTTTTCCATGCTGTTCTTCATACCTGAGTGAAAGACATGGCTGCAAGAATGTTTCTGCAAAAGCAGACCACTTGTCCTCTCCGCTTCCTACGCAACACTTGTGAATTATTCAATTCCAATCCACTTCTGTCGGTTGTAATATTCAAAACAGCTTTTGAATGGGGAAGAGGATATTTAGCGTCTGCACATCGTATTGTAAGTACCTTGGAGAGGAGCAAGATGAGGCGGCTCTGGCATCTGGTCAGGTTCCATCCGTCTCAGCCATGGCACGTCCATCTCAGCCATGGCACGTCCATCTCAGCCATGGCACGTCCATCTCAGCCATGGCACGTCCATCTCGGCCATGGCATGTCCGTCTGAGCCATGGCACGTCCGTCTCAGCCATGGCACGTCCGTCTCAGCCATGGCACGTCCATCTCGGCCATGGCATGTCCGTCTGAGCCATGGCACGTCCGTCTCAGCCATGGCACGTCCGTCTCAGCCATGGCACTCAGCCATGGCACGTCCGTCTCACCCATGGCACGTCCGTCTCACCCATGGCACGTCCGTCTCAGCCATGGCACTCAGCCATGGCACGTCCGTCTCAGCCATGGCACGTCCGTCTCAGCCATGGCACGTCCGTCTCAGCCATGGCACTCAGCCATGGCACGTCCGTCTCACCCATGGCACGTCCGTCTCAGCCATGGCACGTCCGTCTCAGCCATGGCACTCAGCCATGGCACGTCCGTCTCAGCCATGGCACGTCCGTCTCAGCCATGGCACTCAGCCATGGCACTCAGACATGGCACTCAGCCATGGCACTCAGCCATGGCACGTCCATCTCAGCCATGGCACATCCGTCTCAGCCATGGCACGTCCGTCTCAGCCATGGCACGTCCGTCTCAGCCATGGCACTCAGCCATGGCACGTCCGTCTCAGCCATGGCACGTCCGTCTCAGCCATGGCACGTCAGTCTCAGCCATGGCACTCAGCCATGGCACGTCCGTCTCACCCATGGCACGTCCGTCTCAGCCATGGCACATCCATCTCAGCCATGGCACATCCATCTCAGCCATGGCACGTCCATCTCAGCCATGGCACGTCCTTCTCAGCCATGGCACGTCCATCTCAGCCATGGCACGTCCTTTTCAGCCATGGCACTCAGCCATGGCACGTCCATCTCAGCCATGGCACTCAGCCATGGCACGTCCATCTCAGCCATGGCACTCAGCCATGGCACGTCCATCTCAGCCATGGCACATCCTTCTCAGCCATGGCACTCAGCCATGGCACTCAGCCATGGCACTCAGCCATGGCACTCAGCCATGGCACTCAGCCATGGCACTCAGCCATGGCACGTCCATCTCAGCCATGGCACATCCATCTCAGCCATGGCACATCCTTCTCAGCCATGGCACTCAGCCATGGCACTCAGCCATGGCACTCAGCCATGGCACTCAGCCATGGCACTCAGCCATGGCACGTCCATCTCAGCCATGGCACATCCGTCTCAGCCATGGCACGTCCGTCTCAGCCATGGCACGTCCGTCTCAGCCATGGCACTCAGCCATGGCACGTCCGTCTCAGCCATGGCACGTCTGTCTCAGCCATGGCACATCCATCTCAGCCATGGCACGTCCTTCTCAGCCATGGCACTCAGCCATGGCACGTCCATCTCATTAATGGCACGTCTGTCTCAGCCACGGCACGTCCGTCTCAATCATGGCACGTCCGTCTCAGCCATAGCACGTCGTCTCAGCCATGGCACGTCCGTCTCAGCCATGGCACTCAGCCATGGCACTCAGCCATGGCACGTCCGTCTCACCCATGGCACGTCCGTCTCAGCCATGGCACATCCATCTCAGCCATGGCACATCCTTCTCAGCCATGGCACTCAGCCATGGCACTCAGCCATGGCACGTCCGTCTCAGCCATGGCACGTCCATCTCAGCCATGGCACGTCCTTCTCAGCCATGGCACTCAGCCATGGCACGTCCATCTCAGCCATGGCACGTCCATCTCAGCCATGGCACGTCCATCCTAGCCATGGCACGTCCATCTCATTCATGGCACGTCCGTCTCAGCCATGGCACATCCATCTCAGCCATGGCACTCAGCCATGGCACATCCGTCTCAGCCATGGCACTCAGCCATGGCACATCCGTCTCAGCCATGGCACACCCATCTCAGCCATGGCATGTCCGTCTCAGCCACGACAAAAGGACAAGTGCTCACTAACACAAATTTTTACAGTATTTGTGAACAATATTTGTATATTTGAGTTGCGCTCGTGAAAAGTGGGAGCAAAAGTGTTGCCTTTATATTATTTATATTATTTATTGTGCTGGGTGTCATGAGTGAGTGTGTACCTCTGTTTGCAGGTGCAGACCACCACCATGTGTATCTCTGTCAGTCTGAGCGGGTCGGTCGTCCTGGGCTGCCTGTTTGCTCCGAAGGTCCACATCATCCTGTTCCAGCCACAGAAGAATGTCTGTACTCTCCGGGTGGCCACCACCCGCTTCAGTGTCACCACCGGCCCAGGATCCAGTTTCTCTCAAGGTACATGACATGTGACATGACGCGTGTGTTACATGTTACATGTACTACACATGCTTTTGTGTCTTTGTCTTGCAGCATCAGCCTCCAATATTGTTCCGACAGTGTGTAACGGGCGTGAGGTGGTTGACTCCACGACGTCTTCCTTGTGAAGATAAGCCAAGCGTTGTAAACACAATTATATAACCACTAGTCCATCAGGTCAATCAGGTGTCTCAGATATTACAGAGGATGATTGTCCTGACTTTGTTGTCCTCAACGTGATGTGAGTACAATGTCCCGATGATTTTATTCTGTTCAAGAAGAGATTTTCAAAGCTCAATGCCAATAAAAGTTACATAGAGTATTGCCATCCTTTTTATTGCAACAAATGGAGTAAATGATAGTGAAACTGTTAAATGTATTATATACGGGATGTTTTTCATGTAGATTTTGGTGAAAAGTTTGTGCTTTCTTGTAATTTATGTAAATAAAATGTGTTTTTTATTAATACCAAATTGGCTCGGTCTGAATTCTCGAACGATTGCAGTCTTCAAACACAATGGTAACATCAGACACAAGATTTAAAAAATATACATTTTTAATTTGTATTTGTTTTTATTTCCATTTGTATTAATTTTTTTGTATTTAATTTTTTGTTTTTTTTTTCATTTTTGTTTTTATTTTCACTTTTATTTATTTATTTATTTATTTATTATTTTGGCAGTTTTGGTCCTCCATAGTACCTACAGAGGTCTAAAATGGGCCTCAAACTCATTTTCATAATGCAGTTATGATTTTGGATTTCTTTTTTTGAATTTTTCTTATCAATGTATTTTGCCTGTGAAAGGCTGAAAATTATGATCATCAACAAGACACCGTAAAAAAAAATTATATACATTAAAAAAATTATTTATAATTATTTTTCACAGTATAAAAGAAATAATCAAAATAATATAAAATAGATAAAGATAATAATAATAATTACAAATATTTTAAAAGTGTGTTTAAATGTCAGGCTATCATGGGCCGAATACATTTAATAAAAAATGCAAAAAAAAAGAAAATAGAAGAAATGTGTTTATTAATGTAATAACATTTATGATGAATAAATATTGTAATTAATGAAGACAAAATAAATGATAATATTACAAAATATATATTTTTTTTTTAAGAGCCTAATTTTCAGGCTTACACAGGCCACATAAAACAATACAGTGTGCCAAATCTGGCCCCAGGGCCTTGAGTTTGGTAACATCAGACACAAGATTTAAAAAATATACATTTTTATTATTGTTTATTATTCAGCTACATGTGTACTATGTATGTGTGTAAGTGCTCAAAGACTAATTAGTTTTTAGTATCAACTCTTCTACAACTTATTTTTTTTAGTTACTTTATGTTTATATGTTTTATATCAAATTTTCTTTCTACAATGTGCTGTTAACAGGCCCATAAAAAATGCAGTCCACAAATGGCCCGCGGACATCCTTGGTTTACATATAGTATTTCACAAAGGGAGTGCCAACAAATGAGTGCTTCCATACTGTGTTTTTGTAGCAGGATCCCTAAATGAACCCCGCTATAAGCAAAAACTGGCAGCAGGCTTCCACAGTGGTGCACACTCACCGGGTTGAGGTGCGCTCCAGCGGCAAGCCTCTCGTGTGGATGACACGGTAAATGCATGACGAAAGAAACACTTTCTCTTTTAATGTTTGATGCATACAAACATTTTTTTAAGAAGTACTTTAAGTGTGTTTTTATATGATTCGGTTATAGTCCAGTTTTTCCAAAATGCAAGTTTCATACAGTCTGTTTTTGGACTTTTTTATTGAGTGCAACTGCTAAATAACTCACTACAGAACCAAAAAAAAAGTTGAGTGCCGGCACTTTGATAAAAAAAAGGTGAGAAACAACTTTGCCAACAATACTAATATGACATTTTTTTACTATTCAGGGTGTGTGAGTCTGACTCCCATTTTAAAAGCCTAGCCACGTATTTTACATTAGGAAAAAAAACTCTCACGGTACACCATGCGGTATAATAAGTACACTGACTTACAGTATTTGTGAGAGTAGCAACAGTTGACACACAGTTCTTTTTTAAATTGTGTATATTCTACCATCTGGTGGAAGTACAATTCAGTGTTCTTGCCTGTCACTACATATCACTGCCATCCATTGATATATAAAGATATATTATTTGTAATCATTTACAGGCCAAATAAGTGAAATGGGATGAATGTTTGGGAATTACTGACCTAATGATTACCATAAGAATTAGTTTTACCCTTCTTGGGTATCTGAAAATTCACCATAATATCCATGAAATTTGTCTTGACTGGTGCATGCAGAGCAGAATTGGGCGAATTATTTTTAATTTAATTTTTAATTATTTTTTATTATTAATTATTAATCTGTCAATTGCTGATGATCTGATGATCTGCTGATTTGAATAAAAAAATATAAATAAATCTTGTTACTTTGCCTCTACTGAGGTACTGGGCGGCATACAACCTACTGTACTCGTAATACTGTACAACACTGCCATCTTGTGTTCAAAGTTGTCATATACATCATTAGCATCATTTCCTATGAAATGAATATACTCTTATGCAGTCATAACGCAGCATCCGTTTTAGGATATATACTTGAATGTTTTGTACTAGCATTATTTGGCAATAAATGGCATTTTTACTAATAAGTAATGGCTTGAAACTTTAACTTTTCTTGGTTTTGCCATACGCCAAGAACCACATGCGTTTTCATGCATTTGCTTGCTTAGCCATTTTCGTCATTTTATATGAAAACGTAATGGTGTCTTAAAAAATACGATATGTTACTAAACACCCTCAAACGATTTCTAAAGCGACAAAATGAGGACTATGTTGGATGCGTGTGAGCAATTAAAGAGTTTTATTATTTTGGTCTTTAGTAATTCCACGCAACATAATAACAATAATCGAAAAAAAAGACTGTTTAAATGTAAGACGCTAGCCCGGATGCTAGCTAGAGGGCGGTGTAGCCTGCTAGCTTAGCTGTGTGGTCCCATGGCGGACTCCGGGTGACAGCACCGAAAAGCAGGAAGGCTTTCCAGTCCAGCTCCGCCTCTTCCTCCCACTGTAAACATTCCGGAAAACTTCCCGAAACCCTCAATCCGACCTTCAAGACAGACAACCGAGGAGGTATCAGCTTCCTCAGAGACGTGCGTGTTGTTTTTTTTTGTGCCTCCATTGCTACTGGACTGTATTTAATCCCGTGTGACGCCATTCAAAGTTAAAAACGTGAGTTTAAGTCGTCGTTATATTGATGTCGATTCGTTCTCAAAACACATACGGAAGTACTGAATGATGTCATTTGTGTAATAAAGTTGTAGTTATTCATGACTTGTACGTTTGGTAATGTGGCTTGGCTGGGTTAGAAGTGTCCGGGCATGTCTAAGACGGTTGTAAGAAACATGGCAGCTCTGATGTGCTTTTCCAAACAGCATCATCATGGCACCAAAGAGACGCTCCGCTTCCGCCGCCAAGGCTGGCGGCAAGAAGGTGA
The DNA here is from genome assembly GCF_037039965.1 of Doryrhamphus excisus. Taxonomy (NCBI): domain Eukaryota; kingdom Metazoa; phylum Chordata; class Actinopteri; order Syngnathiformes; family Syngnathidae; genus Doryrhamphus; species Doryrhamphus excisus. The sequence continues at coordinate 1,975,652 of NC_136374.1, forward strand.
AGCAAGAACCCGAGCAACCAAAGCCTAAGGATGCCTTCACCTCCACCAAAGAGGCCCTTATGGCGGCAGGGCCACAATTGAAAGGCAAGAGGAAGGTGGACGAGCATTGCTCACTGGCAGACACTGCAGAGGTAGTACCTCACAACATCCCAATGCAAAGTATTTGTAATGTAGATGATGACATTTTTGCTGTATTGTTGCCCGCAGGTGTATGAAGACTATGACTGCATGCTCAATCAGACCAACATTGGACAAAACAATAACAAGTTTTATGTCATCCAAATCATTATTGACTCCAACAAGTACTATTCGTGGAACAGATGGGGCAGAGTGGTAAGTCAAACATACACAACCTGGCCAGAAAAACAAAAATAGGAGTGTATGATAATTATTGGGCCACTATGAGTGATTTATGATGTCATACCGATAAATCCGATAACATTAAAAAAATTTTTTTTTTACCAAATTCTTTGCAATGAGGGGAAAAAATATAGAACGCACAAAAAATCTTATCAGGCACCTGAAAAGTGTAAAAGTTTTGCCAGAGTCGCTGAACACAGTGCACTTTGTTAGGCTATGTGAGGAGGCTCCTCTCTCGTAGTCATGATATTTTAATTAAGGACCAATCAACAGGTACATTTGGTCACATCCCAATTTGTTCCAGTCCTTCTTACCTCCAAGTGTGCACAAACTACAGTTGAAGTGTAAAGGTTTTCGGTAATACAGTAAACCTCGGATATATCGGATTCAATTGTTCCCACTGGTTTTGTCCGATATAAGCGAAATCCGTTATATGCGTATACCGGAAAATGTCCGGATTTTATCCGTTATAAAAAGGCACTTCCTTGACTTTGTTTCCAATGTACCTGGACGCGCCGGCAACGCTGCAAATGACGTAGTATAGCGGCCTGTCACGATTCGGCGAATCGGAGCGCCACGATGCGGCCATCCGATATATGCGAGGGAAATTTAATGGAAATGCATTGGAACGGGACTGGAGATTTTGTCAGAAATAGGCGAAATCCGTTATAAAAAATCCGATATACAGTAAAGTCTCGTTATATCGATATTCTCGGGAGTCGGAAAAAATACCGATATAACCGGACTATCCATATATCCGATCCTGCGCTGAACTGCATTAAAAGTGGGCAATAATGGACTCGCAGCTTAAATCAATCTTTGCTTAAGGATTTCAATACCAAAAAAAGAACACGGCGAACGGCTGCTTCCAGTCAACTTTATTTTTCACACTTCCACCACCAGAGCGCAGCACACACACCGATTCCCGCACTTCCGGGTTCACAGGTCATGCTCAACCCGCCCCACATAGCTGGCCAAACACATGCCTGCAACAGAAGAACCAACTGCGTTCGTGGTTTCTCTCGTGTGTATAGAATCTATACAGGCATTTGGTATTGAAATCCTTAAGCAAAGATTGATTTAAGCTGCTTTTGTATCGATATAAGCAGACCAAATTGGCTGGCGGGAGATGAAAAGGGCATCGTAGTAACCGGATTATCATAATAACCGAGTATCGTACTAACGGAACTAATTATATCATAAAAGACTAGAAATTTGCCGGGAAATGAAAATAGTATCGTAATAAGTAGTAATTCGTTATAACCGATATCGATATAAAATTGGTTCTTTTTTATCTGTCCGTTGTGAGTGAATTTCCGATATATTCGAGTCCGATATATCCGAGGTTTACTGTATCTCGGTCTTAAGAACCAGATAGTTAACAGCTTGAGATGTTAAATGAAGTAAGTCCAGTCATACAACCGCTTTATATCTGTGGGTGGAGGCGGGGCCCTAGCATATACGCAGCAATGGAATGGAGCCTCATAGCCGAGCACTGCAAGGTAATATGTATAAATTAGGAGGCAAAAAGACACTTGCAAAGCCAAACTCAACAGCTCCTGTGTGGGAATAATAATAATGGCCAAGGTCTCGTTTGAGCAAGGCATTTCATTGGAGTACAAGCGGCATAAAACAATGGATAGATGGTGCTGCAATGCTGCCTCAGTCCACCAGAGGGAGGCTGACATTGTTTTTAACTTGTATTGGTACTTGTATTGTGTGTTCCCTAGATATCTTTTAAGTGTTAAGTTGCTGTGCAATGAGTTTAGCGTTCTTTGTAAGATGACACTGTTACATTGAGTAATGGCCGCCTCCAAGTTCCAGTGAGTTGACAAGCTTGTCTTGAGTTCACTGATAGCTCGTGATTGGCTCCTGCTAAAGAAAGCTACAATTTCATCACTGACTTGCAAGCGGCGCTGTATTTAAATGATTAGGAGTAGTTCTGAAGGAGATGTCAGAAGATTAGAACTTAGCCACAAATTACCCACACCTCTATAAGCCGCAGGGTTCAAAGTTTGAGAAAAAAGTAGCAGCTTCAAGACTGAACGCTACGGTAGTTTACCTTACATGGCATTACCTTTAACACTGCATGAAGTCAATCATAGCGTGTCACACATAAGAGTGAAAAAAGTTCTCCTCCCATTTGGTGTGGAAGTGGTATGTTTTTGGCTTCTAAGTTGAGAAGAAATAGTCAAGACTAGCGAGCGGCCATCTTGAGTCCTTGCAGCATAATGTGTTGGAAATAATGTATATGTGTAATAATGCAATGTGTTGTAAACAATGAATAATAGAAGTTTAAAGGTGACTTTACGGGTGATATTTCACATCCTCAGAATTCTAATAATGATAAAAAAAGTCACTAACATGTTTTCTATGAAAGTATTTCTTTTATTAACATTGAATGCTATATATCACAAATTTGTCGTAGTCGGGTCTGGACTCAATGAACCACTATACATGAGTAAATACGACAGTAATGTTAGAATCCCGTCTTGTCGTGCTCTCGTAGACCCAATCTGGTGTATTTGCTCGTCTTGTGAGTTGGGTGCCTCTTGACTCCTTTTGAATTCATAATGTATAAGTCCACTTTTCTCACACTCGCCGAAATTGTGGAATCAAACATGCACTTCCTGTCTCTCACTTGAAATCTGTGTGGAAAATCGGTTCCATGGTTTCGGTTTGGTGATTCAGACTGGAGTCATCACTGTACTCAATTTTATTAAAAATAACTTGATTGTGATTTTCCATACTCAGGGTGAAGTGGGACAATCCAAACTTAATTCGTTTCCGAACGCAGAGAACGCTGTGAAGGACTTTGAGAAGAAGTTTAAAGACAAGACAAAGAACAACTGGAGCGATCGTGTCAACTTTGTCTCCCACTCCGGGAAGTACACCTTAATCGAGGTGGATGGGGAGCAGGATGCCGAGGTTAAGGTAATGGTAAAGCAGACACACAGGAAAGACCCTCCTAATGATTCAACCACCATTGTCACATTGTTCAGTGTTTGGCGTCTCATTTCAGGTGGACAGTGTTGATGGGAAAGCGGTCAAAGTGACTAAAAACGTCCTACCCTGCAGCCTTGACGAGGCTACATCAGCGCTTATCCACCTCATTTTCAGTAATGACATGTTCAAGGAGGCGATGGAATGCATGAACTTAGGTGGGTGTGACACACTGCAGCACGGACCGGTTCGGGCAACATCCTCATGTCAAAGTCATGACTAAGCCCTCGAAATTGACTTTCCGCTGACTTCCCTTTACGACTAAGAGTAAGGTGTAAAGCAGGGGTGTCAAACTCAATTTACCTGGGGGCCACCGGTTGAAGCCGGGCCGCATCAGGTTTTCTGCTGTACCCTACACTTTTTCAGTACTTTGGTTCCGGTTTTCCATACCAAAATATCTGATAAAACATTCCACTGTTCTCACATATCTTAATTTTTATTTTTCTGTACACAAAATAAGATTAAAAAAACAAACAAATTAAGCATAAAGACAATAAATAAATCAATCAGTAATAAATAAGTAAAATAATAATAAAACAGCAAATAAGAAAAACGTAAGAAACCACATACAGTTGGTAGAGAAATAATTTTTTTCAGATTCAAATGTCCAGTATTAACAGTTATTTAACCTTTAACATGAACATTAATTAAATAATTTGACCCAATTAGCAAGTTAGCATGGTAGCATGGTTCCATCTGGTTAGCAGCGTGGTAACTTTAACAACATGTTTGATGAGATGCTTTATCTTGACGTGTATTTTCCCTTTTATTCCAAATCATTTCCTGCATTTATTTGTACCCAGCGTCATAAGCCTTTAGCTTCATTGCTAATCCAAAGCAAAACAGGGTAGGGTAACAGTATGGGCGGGGCAAAATCATGTTCATTGTGTCTGGTGTGCACACAGCTTTAAGCTGTCAACATTAAACTTTGGTATCAAGGTGGGGGCCTCAAACTAGCGTCTCGCGGGACGCATTTGGCCCGCGGCCCGCAAGTTTGAGACCCCTGGTGTAAAGTGTCACTGTCACTCCCGTGCCTTTTGACATCCTTTAAATATCCCTTGTTCAGAAAAGACTGTCACAACAATACGTTTGGTGAACGTAGCATGTCTTCGGCTATTTTGCTAGAAAGCTTGTTTTACCTGTTAGGACATAAACCTACATTTACGCCAAAACACATAGAAAATAAGCATTAGAAAATCTGTGTGTGTGTGGACACGGCCTCAGTAGAATCATACTTTTATAGTTGGAACAGCATTTCAAGATTTTCCCCATTTAAGGGCTACTTCTGTTTTCTTGAAATCTATTGACATTTAGCTTTTAGCTGTGTGGACATGCATTTGTCGGTGCCGATACAGGGGCACCGCCATCCTAAAAGGTTAAATGATTGCTTTCTGGTTGATCTCCATTGTTTGTAATGTGGAGTTCTTAGAGTGGTGCTGCGGGTGGTGTCAAATAGAAAGTGAAACCAGTGAGCTCCCACTGTGTGTGTTGATGTTGTACAGATATCAAGAAGATGCCTTTGGGTAAGCTCAGCAAGATGCAGATTGCAAAAGGATTTGAAGTGCTGGAGGAGATAGAAGCAGCCTTGAACCAAAGCAGAAACAGAAATGCACGTCTTCAAGAGCTCTCCTCCAAGTTCTTCACCACTATCCCGCACAACTTTGGTCGGAATCGACCTCCGACTATTGATTGCAGAGATACTGTGGAAAAGAAGAAAGAGATGCTAATGGTAAGAATTGGTGTTGTTTAAATTACAATTGACTGTTCTTCCACATTATTTTTTTTTCCAATGCTGGGGTAGGTTCTGGCTGATATTGAGCTGGCCCAGACCTTGAAGTCAGAGACAGAGAAGGCCCAGGAAGACATGGTAGAGACTGTTCCTCACCCTCTTGACCAGGACTACAATTCTCTCAATTGCAAGCTCTCTCTGATGGATAAATCCACACAGTCATATAAAGTATGTTGTACATATCATTATACTTTTACCACAATAGTTCATACATTTTGCTTTTTTTATCTCAAGATCATAGAAAAGTACCTGTCAGAAACAGCAGGCCATCATAAACCGAAAATTGTCAATGTTTGGGAAATTGCCAGAGAGTTTGAGGTAGGAGCTTGGTTTGGTAACGGAGGTCATGTAAAAAAAAAATTCATAAAAAAAAAAATTATTACTATTATTCATTACTCACATTGCAGGCAGAGCGTTTTAAAGAGCATGACACACTGGAGAACCGCCGTCTGCTGTGGCATGGCACAAACATAGCAGTTGTGGCTGCTATCCTTAAGAGCGGCTTGAGGATCATGCCCCATTCAGGGGGTCGTGTTGGTCGGGGTATCTATTTTGCATCGGAAAACAGCAAGTCAGCAGGTTATGGTAAGCCTGGCTGAATACTGAGTGCTATGTACTATGCAATCATCGTAATAATTACCAAGTGATGTTTTTCCCTTGTCAATTCTCAGTGCGCACCTCTAAGAACACTGGTGTGATGTTTCTGACTGAAGTGGCGCTTGGGAAAGAACATACCATCACCAGAGACAACTCGTCCTTGAAAAAGGCTCCAGCCGGATTTGATTGTGTTGTTGCACGGGGTCGAGTGGAACCAGGTATTTCAGTGACATTACACTTCTTGCCGCTCTGGAGAATCAAAATCGGTGTCGTGGTAGAGTCGTATTGCACCTCCATACACATAGAGGTATTTTGGACAGTGACGGTGTTTTTATCATATTGGTACTTTTATTTATCGGCAACCTTAATCTATCCAGAGCCTTTGTCAAGAGCTGAAAAGTTTGGAGGGACAGTGTCATAATTGTAAACAATATGTTCATAATCTTTTATATGTCAATGAGTCACATCATAAATAATATACATATCTGTACCATGTGATGGACCGTCAGATTTAGGCAGCCAAGCTGAGTTGACTGTCTCAGCTGTTTTGATTGTTTACAATTATTTGACTTCATATTACAGTTTTTCTCCATTGGTTTGGCTCATTTTTCCAAACAGAAATCACATTCTCAAAATAACATGCACAAAATTAATAATGAAAAATAAAATATGTCATTGCTGGATCTGGTGACAAAATTGGCAATTTGGCAACAACAAAGGTCAGAACTGGTAGGCCAGGAATTTATTGGCATAAATATGTCATACATCCATCTTATACATTCCATCCTATACCTTCATCGCTGCCCTCAATAGGGTCGTGGGGGCATGCTGGAGCCTATCATAGCAGACTTTTGGGCAAGAGGCGGGGTACACCCTGGACTGGTCGTTAGCCATTGCAGGGCACATATAGACAAACAACCATTCCCATCCACATTCATACCTATGGACAATTTGGAGTAGCCAATTAACCTAACATGTTTTTGGAATGTGGGAGGAAACTGGAGTACCCGGAGAAAACCCACACACGTGGAGAACATGTAAACTCCACACAGACTTGCCCAACCCTGATTTGCATGATTTTTCAAAATGCCTTTATACCGTATTTCCACGTCGTCATCAGTGAAAGCACTGCAAAGAACACAACCCAAGGTGGGCTTCCATCTGGCTCATGTTCTCTGCCCGTCTTAAGCCTTCTTTTTTTGTAAAAGAAAACAAACTTACTGGGATAAGGTGAACATCCAGCAGCAACACGACGTTGTGGTATGACTATTATTTTGATGAAAAATAGACTGAACCAAGTCAACGATCTCTCATTTAGCTAGGAGGTGTCACATCGATTACGTTACTCCCTGGAAGTGAGGTTGAGAGCTATCTCGTCATGGCTGGTGCCGTGAAGTATAAATGTATTTTCTGCAATTTTGCTTTAAAAATGTAAACAATGTAGAATACAATTACAAACAATATTTAACATATGTAAGCAAAGTTGACGAATCTTGTTGTAATAGGGTTACTATAATGAAGACGCATGTCGCTAGTAACAGTTTTTGTGTTTTCAGATGCCTCTAAAGACGTCTTCATCACCCTGGAGGGCAAGAAGGTTGCGGTCCCACAGGGCGTGCCCATAGAGCAGCCTGAGTACTCTGAGAGTTACTTCTACAACAGCGAATATCTCATCTACAAAGAGAGTCAGTGTTGCCTCCGCTATCTGCTGGAGCTGAATATGTAAGGTCAGTAGAAGGCCTGGCTGTGCCTTTTTGTATCTTAAAGCTTCAAGCTATGTAGAAGATATCCCTGAATGCATGTTGTCATGAACGCACAGACATGCACTCAAACTAATGCACTTTTATAATTTAGCATCTAAAGGCATAATCATATTGGATCTGATTAGATTGATTGCACATGTATATCTAATGTTGTTGCCGGTGATTGTTGAAGAATCTTGGTAGACATTCTGGAGCTCATTTTATTGTACAAAAAAACAATATATACTACTTGAGCATATTTGTAATATACAGCAGATCGGCCTTAGAATGATTGTATGTAATGACATGTTTACAAGATGGAAAGTGCAATTTTACAACAAATCTCAAATGTTTTACGCTACTGACAAACACCTGCAAAGATATGTTATGCAAAGCAATATGTGAGTCGTCATATATTTGCATTGTCTGCTTGACATTTTCCCCAAACGGCACCACATGGTGTCAGTAGAATGACCAACATGCTGTGATGTTTATTTGCACTCGATGGCAGAACCAATAAATCTTAGTCCCTCCAACCAGCTTTGTTTTTATTTTGCTTGTATCTAGATATTTAATGCATGCAAGGATCAGACTTGATTGCAGGAACAACAGGCTTTTATTCCAGCTTTAAATGATCTCACACAGGCACAATTTCCCTTAAAATGGGCTACTGTTGTGGCCGAGAGCACTAATTCTGCTCAAATTCTGAAGCCCCGATGTCACTTCCTGTACGCCACCTAACCCGACACACAGAGTCTTATTTTCTCTTTTTGGGTAATAGGAGTGTAAAGGTGATTATAGGGGTGTTATTTCATGTCTAGAGGGCTCTAATGTTAAAAAAGCATAAAAGGTCGTAAGAAGCTTTTCTATGCTTGAATTACAAAATATAATTTATAAATAAGGAATCCTACTTTGTGGAAATTCACTAATGGTCGGGTCGGGAAACCAATTAACCTCCATAAATGAGTGATTATTGTGTGTGAAAATTAAAAACTATTAGTAACTGCAGAGTCTAGCTCAAGGTCAAGTTTTTTTGGACATTAGCCAGCCTGCACTTAAAAAGGCTGAGAAGGACGCCTGATCAACTAAACTCCAGTAGATTTTCTAGAGTTTTAAGCAACAATAATTGTTATAAAACAGTGGTCTCTCCGGTCTTCTCTTGTTACATACCAGCGGTCTTTCTGGTCTTCTCTTGTTCCATACCAGTGGTCTCTCCGGTCTTCTCATATGACAACCAGTGGTCTCACCGGCCTTCTCTCGTTACATGCCGGTGGTCTCCTGTCTTGTTACATACCAGCGGTCTCTCTGGTCTTCTCTTGTTACATACCAGTGGTCTCTCTGGTCTTCTCTTGTTACATACCAGTGGTCTCCGTTCTTCTCTTGTTACATACCAGTGGTCTCTCTGGTCTTCTCATGTTACAACCAGTGGTCTCTCCGGACTTCTTTCGTTACATAGCAGTGGTCTCTCCGGACTTCTCTCGTTACATACCAGGGATCTCTCTGGTCTTATGTTACAACCAGTGGTCTCTCTGGTCTTCTCATGTTACAACCAGTGGTCTCTCCGGACTTCTTTCGTTACATACCAGTGGTCTCTCCGGACTTCTCTCGTTACATACCAGTGGTCTCTCTGGTCTTCTCATGTTACAACCAGTGGTCTCTCTGGTCTTCTCATGTTACAACCAGTGGTCTCTCCGGACTTCTTTCGTTACATACCAGTGGTCTTCTCTCGTTACATACCAGTGGTCTCTCCGGACTTCTTTTGTTACATACCAGTGGTCTCTCTGGTCTTCTCATGTTACAACCAGTGGTCTCTCTGGTCTTTTCATGTTACAACCAGTGGTCTCTCCGGACTTCTTTCGTTACATACCAGTGGTCTCTCTGGTCTTCTCATGTTACAACCAGTGGTCTCTCTGGTCTTTTCATGTTACAACCAGTGGTCTCTCCGGACTTCTTTCGTTACATACCAGTGGTCTTCTCTCGTTACATACCAGTGGTCTCTCCGGACTTCTTTTGTTACATACCAGTGGTCTCTCTGGTCTTCTCATGTTACAACCAGTGGTCTCTCTGGTCTTTTCATGTTACAACCAGTGGTCTCTCCGGACTTCTTTCGTTACATACCAGTGGTCTTCTCTCGTTACATACCAGTGGTCTCTCCGGACTTCTCTCGTTACATACCAGTGGTCTCTCTGGTCTTCTCATGTTACAACCAGTGGTCTCTCCGGACTTCTTTCGTTACATACCAGTGGTCTCTCCGGACTTCTCTCGTTACAACCAGTGGTCTCTCTGGTCTTCTTTCGTTACATACCAGTGGTCTCTCCGGACTTCTTTCGTTACATACCAGTGGTCTCTCCGGACTTCTTTCGTTACATACCAGTGGTCTCTCCGGACTTCTCTCGTTACATACCAGTGGTCTCTCCGGTCTTCTCTTGTGACATACCAGTGGTCTCGCTGGTCTTATGTTACAACCAGTGGTCTCTCCGGACTTATTTCGTTACATACCAGTGGTCTCTCCGGACTTTTCTTGTTACATACCAGTGGTCTCTCCGGTCTTCTCTCGTTACATACCAGTGGTCTCTCTGGTCTTCGCATGTTATAACCAGTGGTCTCTCTGGTCTTCGCATGTTATAACCAGTGGTGTCTCCGGTCTTCTCTCGTTACATACCAGTGGTCTCTCTGGTCGTCTCATGTTACAACCAGTGTCTCTCCGGTCTTCTCTCATTACAACCAGTGGTCTCTCCGGACTTCTCTCATTACATACCAGCATGCACTTTGCACTTTTCAAATGCTGCGGCACTAGTGCTTTTTTACTTGTAGTTCTTTGATGACTACAAGTACAAACATTTACAGTCATGTGATCTTAATGTAACCCACCTGTTTCAGCCATTCCCATGCTTGGCTCAAACACAGGGCCTTTGGAATGGGAGTGGACGCAGTGAGGTTTAGCAGGGTACACACTGACAGGCATTTGTCACAATCATTTTAAAGAATATATCCTTAAATAAGCCAAATTTGACTAAAACATTCACATTCACAGAGGGGTCAGAAACATTGACAATAAAAGCAGTAGCTTGCTGTATTTTTAAATGAACTGCACAAGATGGGAGAAACTGCATCTGAAGCTCCCGTCAGCGCTATCTATCTCTGCATGCGCTTTAAAATGTCTGTGTGGGATATATACTGGCTGAGCAGTTTGTTCCTTTACCAATATATATATTCACATATTATACATGGTGGGTAGTAGGACCCGGTGAAGACTGGCCTCTTGTCAATAGGGGACAGTGGAGTGTGTGTCAGTTTGAAGAGCGAAAACACACACACACGCAACACAATGTGTGACAGTCAGTGCCATACACTGCACTAGACATGAATAGGGGTGAACCTGGAGGGGGGGAGAGAGGATCTAACATCATAATGGAGTGAAAGATCAGCTGCCATTTAACTGGAAATGCACCCATGTGATGGGTCTGGACCTCTGGAGGGTTTCTGCAGGAGCAGTCCACCTCTTGTATTCGGGTGACCGCATGTGAAAATCCTCACAAGGGATGCTGACTCTTTATTTAACAGACTTTTTTTTAATTCTTTTATGGGAACTGAGATTTTGAAACGAGCTACAAGCAAGCAGAGGATCATGGGTAGGTACCCAATGGAATGCCTGAGTTGTGTTTTTCATTATAAGAGGTAACAAATTGTATGTTTTTGTCAGTGTAAGCCGAAGCCTACAGATTTTTTTTACACAATTGAACAGATTCTTATTCATTTTCTACCGCTTTTCCTCACAAGGGTCGTGGGGGGTGCTGGAGCCTATCCCAGCTGTCTTCCGGCACCATTCACACTCACATTCATACGAGTCGCCAATTAACCTAGCATGTTTTTGGAATGTGGGAGGAAATGTGAGTGTGAATGGTTGTTTGTCTATATGTGCCCTGTGATTGGCTGGCCACCAGTCCAGGGTGTACCCCGCCTCTCGCCCGAAGACAGCTGGGATAGGCTCCAGCACCCCCGCGACATTCACAATAAATGAATGAATGCTAAAAACAAAAACATTGGTTGACCTAGTCGTGGGACTTGAACTGCTATGATGAAGTCATATTTTCCATGAATTTATGTTTACATATTGGTATTGGTATCTACCACAATACAGTCATCTTTCGCTATATTACGGTTTGAATATCGCTTTGCTCACTATATTGCGTTTTTTCAAAAAAATAACTGCTAGCTGTTTTGTGGTTGACTATAGCCTAAAAAAAAAGTTTTATGTAGTATTGTGGTCACTAGGCATCAGTAATGCCGACATGCCATGGAGTGAAAAATGGGTTCTCTCACTCTGTGTGGAAGTGGTAAGTTTTTTATTTCTTTGTCTTTCCCCACTCCGTTTGAAACACTTTTTAAAGCTTAGAATAAGTAAATCTAGTAAATCTAACCTGTGCTATGTAAACAAGGCAATAGTATAAAGGAAACTATAGGGGTACTATTTCATATCTACAGGTCTCTATTCATGTTCAAACCTGTACAGCTCAAACCAAAACACACAACGGATGACTGCAATACAAATATTGTTAAATCAATACCTCCATAAGAGTAGTAGAAGTAAGCAGTTACTGTGATACAGTACTTTTTAAAGGTCAGGGTTTTTTTCTTCACTTGTGCAACGCCTGTCTCTCTCTACCACAGGTCATCCAGCTGTAACGACATCTCAGATGCAAGCAGATGAAGTTATGGAAGAATAATGGCAGAAACGTCCAATCCCATGATTCCGTCTGCCTCCAATCTAACAACTGCCCCATGGGAGCAACATCCTACAGTTCCAACAGATGTCGGCGTAGTCACCGGCTCTCAGTCGCAACTCAAAGACCTGTTCGGTTTGTTCTGCATGGTGACCTTGAACCTCATAGCCCTGCTGGCAAATGTGGGCGTGATGGTGGCCATCGCCCGCGCTCCGCACATGAAGCGATTCGCTTTCGTGTGTCATCTTTGTGCCGTGGACCTGCTGTGCGCCATTCTCCTCATGCCCCTGGGGATCATATCCAGCTCGCCCTTTTTCGGCACTGTGGTGTTCACCGTTCTGGAGTGTCAGGTGTACATCTTCCTCAACGTGTTCCTCATCTGTTTGTCCATTCTCACCATCACGGCCATCAGTGTGGAACGCTACTTCTATATTGTGCACCCCATGCGTTACGAAGTCAAGATGACTATCAATTTAGCTATCGGGGTCATGCTCCTTATCTGGGTCAAGTCGGCGCTCTTGGCTTTGTTCACCCTCTTTGGCTGGCCAGCCTACGGAAACCAAAGCTCGATCGCGGCGGCGCACTGCTCGCTCCACGCCAGCCACAGTCGCCTTCGAGGAGTGTTTGCAGTTGTCTTCACTGTGCTTTGCTTCCTGGTACCTTCAGTGATTATCTTTGTCGTTTACTGCGCGGTGTACAAAGTCGCTCGTTCGGCCGCCTTGCAGCAAGTCCCTGCTGTCCCAACGTGGGCTAGCGTGAACTCAGATAAGAATCGGTCGGACTCCATCAGCAGCCAGGCCACCATGATCAACACCACCCGCGCTCTGCCACAGAGACTTTCTCCAGAAAGAGCGTTCGGCGGAGGCAAGGCGGCCCTCACTTTGGTATTCATCGTGGGTCAGTTCCTGATCTGCTGGCTGCCCTACTTCGTCTTCCACCTGCAAATGTCTTTGACGGGGTCCATGCACAGCCCGGGGGACTTGGAAGAGGCGGTCAACTGGCTGGCGTTTTCTTCATTCGCGGTGAACCCGTTCTTCTACGGTTTGCTCAACAGGCAGATCAGAGAGGAACTTGTCAAGTTCCGACGCTGCTGCCTGACCCAGCCTGTGGAGTTTGCCGTTTCCAGCCACGAGGGCTCCCTCCAGGAGAACTTCCTCCAGTTCATCCAGAGAACCAGCTGCACCGCTGAGAGACGCTCCAGCTGTATCGACTCCAGTCCGAGAAACACTGTGGGCCACAGGGTGAAGATTCCTGGGCAAATACCAGAGGATCACACTTAGGGACACGTTCAGGGACTTTTCCATTATTCCTCAAAGGGACCCGGTCCCACATTTTCAGATTTTCAGACTTATGAAAACCATTTGTGGTCATCTCCCAACTTGAAGCTTGCTGGTTCGATCCTCCTTTCTCCCATGTCAGAGTATCCTTGGGCAAGAAACTGAACCCTGCTGCTTAGAGTACCGTGAAGTAGAAAAGCTGCCGGTAGTACCAGTTGGTACTACACAATGGAAAAGGGGCGTACCAATAAAACTACAGAACCCTGTCTTATGTAATGTCATGTGGCCAATAACACAACATTTGTGTTATTCATGCCCACCAACTGTCCTACCTGAGCAGAGTAAGGACGGGGAGAGTCGGCAGGAAAACAAATACCGTCATACAGACTAAATACAAATACTGATTACTTCAAAAATGGCACAGCATGATTACAGTAACTCCCATAAGTGCTGTATTCTTCGCATTGTTCATAAGACAATTTATATAGATAATTGTAGACAAGCATAGTGGTAGCATCATGGGGCTACATGAGTGCTGCTGGCACCGGGGGGCTGCGGTTCCCTGAGGGAAAAGATGAATTCCAACATGTTCTGTGGCATTGCGACGCCCAGCATTATTACAGTAATTACAATGAAGCATGGTGGTTGTGTCGTGGGGCTGCATGAGTGGGACCAGGGAGCTGCGGTTCCCTGTGGGAAAAGATGAATTCCAACATGTTCTGCGGCATTGCGACACCCGGCATTATTACAGTAATTACAGTGAAGCATAACGGTAGCATCGTGGGGCTACATGAGTGCTGCTGGCACCGGGGAGCTGCGGTTCCCTGAGGGAAAAGATGAATTCCAACATGTTTTGCGGCATTGTGACGCCCAGCATTATTACAGTAATTACAGTGAAGCATGGTGCTAGCGTTGTGGGGCTACATGAGTGCTGCTGGCACCGGGGAGCTGCGGTTCCTTGAGGGAAAAGATGAATTCCAACATGTTCTGCGGCATTGCGACGCCCAGCATTATTACAGTAATTACAATGAAGCATGGTGGTCGTGTCGTGGGGCTGCATGAGTGGTACCAGGGAGCTGCGGTTCCCTGTGGGAAAAGATGAATTCCAACATGTTCTGCGGCATTGCGACACCCGGCATTATTACAGTAATTACAGTGAAGCATAACGGTAGCATCGTGGGGCTACATGAGTGCTGCTGGCACCGGGGAGCTGCGGTTCCCTGAGGGAAAAGATGAATTCCAACATGTTTTGAGGCATTGCGACACCCAGCATTATTACAGTAATTACAGTGAAGCATAGTGGTAGCGTTGTGGGGCTACATGAGTGCTGCTGGCACCGGGGAGCTGCGGTTCCTTGAGGGAAAAGATGAATTCCAACATGTTTTGAGGCATTGCGACACCCAGCATTATTACAGTAATTACAATGAAGCATGGTGGTCGTGTCGTGGGGCTGCATGAGTGGGACCAGGGAGCTGCGGTTCCCTGTGGGAAAAGATGAATTCCAACATGTTCTGCGGCATTGCGACACCCGGCATTATTACAGTAATTACAGTGAAGCATAACGGTAGCATCGTGGGGCTACATGAGTGCTGCTGGCACCGGGGAGCTGCGGTTCCCTGAGGGAAAAGATGAATTACAACATGTTCTGCGGGATTGCGACACCCAGCATTAGTACAGTAATTACAGTGAAGCATAGTGGTAGCATCGTGGGGCTACATGAGTGCTGCTGGCACCGGGGAGCTGCGGTTCCCTGAGGGAAAAGATGAATTCCAACATGTTTTGAGGCATTGCGACACCCAGCATTATTACAGTAATTACAGTGAAGCATAGTGGTAGCGTTGTGGGGCTACATGAGTGCTGCTGGCACCGGGGAGCTGCGGTTCCTTGAGGGAAAAGATGAATTCCAACATGTTCTGCGGCATTGCGACGCCCAGCATTATTACAGTAATTACAATGAAGCATGGTGGTCGTGTCGTGGGGCTGCATGAGTGGTACCAGGGAGCTGTGGTTCCCGAAGGGAAAAGATGAATTCCAACATGTTCTGCGGGATTGCGACGGCCAGCATTATTACAGTAATTACAGTGAAGCGTGGTGGTTGTGTTGTGGGGCTGCATGAGTGAGACCAGGGAGCTGCGGTTCACTGAGGGGTGTACTGACTTATTTGAGATATTGGATTGGAGTTTATTTATATGCATTCATTTTGTAGCATTTCAAGATATGGTGGGGCACAATCCCACTTGCCCCCATAGCATAAACGATGTATGAATTGTATTTTATATCTTGTATTTCAAGTGAAACAAGGTGACAAATGACATAAGGATTGATAATAATTGATTGCTAAGCGTCATTGTTGCCTGGCGTTCGATAACAGAGCGTGTCGTGGTGCGACTCCTGCATCTCAATAAATGACACCATCGCGCAGCACCAATACGGCAGCGTGAGGAGCTCTCATGAATCTGACGAACAATACCGGCGAGTTCCTGTGTGCAACAGATATGCTGATAGACGCTGAATGTCATCTCCCTCTGTCGTCATGGTGACGGTGTGAGCCTGTGACTCACGTAGCAACAAGGACCATTCTCTTGAATGTATGCTTTAGATCCTGGATGGGATTATTCTGCATCTACGTGCATGGCTGGATGTTCTGATGATGTGCTCAGATAGATGGAAATGATGGAGGTTGTAGGAAGACATTGGACTTATATAATGCTAACGTATGCACAGTGAGGCAGCGACGGGGACGGTCCATTGGAAATCATTACAAGGTCTTGATAATGCTCTCAGAGTGCTATTTTATGGCCACCATTGTTTGTATTAGTCTTTCCCAAACAGAAGACCAACGTGGTCACGGCAAATAATGTCCAACACATTTTTTGCCGTGTGATTCTGACGAGCGAGAGTATACACTATCTTATGTAATATTGCTTTTTTGTATTTTCTGTATTTGGAAACATATTAAGTTTAGATTTTCCCACTTCACCCTGAATATGGATCAGGTTTTTTTGTAAATATCCACTATCGATTAAACACAGTTGATTAACACAATTAATAATGTTAATAATAACAAAATGGGCGGCACAGTAGACTAGTGGTTAGCGCGCAGACCTCACAGCTCGGAGACCAGGGTTCAATTCCACCTTCGGCCATCTCTGTGTTCTCCCCGTGCATGTCCGGTTTCCTCCCACATTCCAAAAACATGCTAGGTTAATTAGCCACTCCAAATTGTCCATAGGTATGAATGTGAGTGTGAATGGTTGTTTGTCTATATGTGCCCTGTGATTGGCTGGCCACCAGTCCAGGGTGTACCCTGCCTCTCGCCCAAAGACAGCTGGGATAGGCTCCAGCACCCGCCGAGGAAAAGCGGTAGAAACATGAATGATGAAAATATCATCCCTCGTTTGTAAAAAAAAAGCCATTATGACGTTCTAACTACAGTTTTTAACATTATTAAAGCCCCGAAGACATAAAATAACACCCCTATAGTCACCTTTAACCCAATATAATAGACATCATAAGAGAAACTGAGACATATGCGACATAAATACGACATGATATAGACTCACACGTTAGCATTACGAGAGCTCCTTGTTACTTTTTTACTTCCTGTTTCAATTCTGTACTTCCTGCAGTGGCTGTTGTCATATCAATGTAACATTACTGACACCTAGTGACCAGTATAGAATGCTACATATCATCACGTCTTTTGTATTTGTATTGGACTTCATGTAGCCATTTGTATCCTTGAAAGAGGTATTGTTATTATTATTACATATTATTAACAGCAGCTGGGATAGGCTCCAGCACCCCCATGACCCTCGTGAGGATAAGCGGTAGAAAATGAATGAATGAATGAATTATTAGCAGCATCATCTCCCAAGAGAGGAGCAGCTTGAGTGGCAGATTACTATCTGACACGGCTACTAGCTAGCGACTAAAGAAGCCAAAGATCTACCACTTCCACATGGAATGGGAGGAATATTTTTTTTCAACTCCATCATGTGGGAGATGCCATGGCGGACTGAAATATATGGGGTAATGTCATATAAGATACAATAATTACACGGCACTTATTATTATTTACATATGTTTTGACTAAAAATAAAACATATGCTACCAGAAGCACCGATCAAGTATTAAGTAATTAATTTCTGAAAAACCCAATATAGTTATGGACTGTAATTCTAAGAAAAGTACAATGACAAAATATGACTAGGGTGCTAGCAGGAATATACAAGCATAAAAGTATGGATGGATAAGACAGGACGTGTTGCCATGGTGACCCAGGACAAATGGACATATCAAAGGGCTCTGATGATCAAAGACCCCCCTTTCTTTTCATCCCTGGGGGGGGGGAGTATAAGGAGGGGATGAAGCCAGGAGGGGATGGGTTGTCTCCCTTTTTGGGACGGTCACCTGAAATGAAGATGAGGGCCTGGGCTGTCCTATCTAGTCTTTGAGCATGAACAGATTAGAGGGCCTGGGCTGTCCTATCTAGTCTTTGAGCATGAACAGATTAGAGGGCCTGGGCTGTCCTATCTAGTCTTTGAGCATGAACGGATGAAACCTGCTTGGATTAGAGGGCCTGTCCTATCTAGTCTTTGAGCATGAACAGATTAGAGGGCCTGGGCTGTCCTATCTAGTCTTTGAGCATGAACGGATGAAACCAGTTTGGATGAGAGGGCCTGGGCTGTCCTATCTAGTCTTTGAGCATGAATGGATGAAACCTGTTCGGATGAGAGTGCCTGGGCTGTCCTATCTAGTCTTTGAGCATGAACGGATGAAACCTATTCGGATGAGAAGGCCTGTCCTATCTAGTCTTTGAGCATGAACGGATGAAACCTGCTTGGATTAGAGGGCCCGGGCTGTCCTATCTAGTCTTTGAGCATGAACGGATGAAACCTGCTTGGATTAGAGGGCCCGGGCTGTCCTATCTAGTCTTTGAGCATGAACGGATGAAACCTGCTTGGATTAGAGGGCCTGTCCTATCTAGTCTTTGAGCATGAACGGATGAAACCTGTTCAGATGAGAGGGCCTGGGCTGTCCTATCTAGTCTTTGAACATGAACGGATGAAACCTGTTCGGATGAGAGGGCCTGGGCTGTCCTATCTAGTCTTTGAGCATGAACAGATGAAACCTGTTCGGATGAGAGGGCCTGGGCTGTCCTATCTAGTCTTTGAGCATGAATGGATGAAACCTGTTCGGATGAGAGTGCCTGGGCTGTCCTATCTAGTCTTTGAGCATGAACGGATGAAACCTATTCGGATGAGAAGGCCTGTCCTATCTAGTCTTTGAGCATGAACGGATGAAACCTGCTTGGATTAGAGGGCCCGGGCTGTCCTATCTAGTCTTTGAGCATGAACGGATGAAACCTGCTTGGATTAGAGGGCCTGTCCTATCTAGTCTTTGAGCATGAACGGATGAAACCTGTTCAGATGAGAGGGCCTGGGCTGTCCTATCTAGTCTTTGAACATGAACGGATGAAACCTGTTCGGATGAGAGGGCCTGGGCTGTCCTATCTAGTCTTTGAGCATGAACGGATGAAACCTATTTGGATGAGAAGGCCTGTCCTATCTAGTCTTTGAGCATGAACGGATGAAACCTGCTTGGATTAGAGGGCCCGGGCTGTCCTATCTAGTCTTTGAGCATGAACGGATGAAACCTGCTTGGATTAGAGGGCCTGTCCTATCTAGTCTTTGAGCATGAACGGATGAAACCTGTTCAGATGAGAGGGCCTGGGCTGTCCTATCTAGTCTTTGAACATGAACGGATGAAACCTGTTCGGATGAGAGGGCCTGGGCTGTCCTATCTAGTCTTTGAGCATGAACGGATGAAACCTGTTTGGATGAGAGGGCCTGGGCTGTCCTATCTAGTCTTTGAGCATGAATGGATGAAACCTGCTTGGATTAGAGGGCCTGTCCTATCTAGTCTTTGAGCATGAAGGGATGAAACCTGCTTGGATTAGAAGGCCTGGGCTGTCCTATCTAGTCTTTGAGCATGAACGGATGAAACCTGTTTGGATGAGAGGGCCTGGGCTGTCCTATCTAGTTATCTTATTTGTCACTTATTTGGCCTGAACAATCCGTCTTTATTCATCTATGGCTGCCAATGACGTGTAGTGACAGACGGTACACGATTCCTCATACCACACAATAAGTCAGTGTACTCGCTGTACTGCATACTCTATGTACTTCTTGTCACATTTTTGTTTCAAGGTGTCCCGTGAGTGTCAGGCTCTGCCGAGCGGTGTGGATGGAACCCAAGATGCAGACACAGGGACCGTTCAAGCACTTCAAAATAAAATTAGAATAAAAACCAAAGATGAGTCCAGAGACAGGAACTCACGGCGACGGTCCAGACAAAGGGCGGCACCGTGGGCAGAAACACAAGAACTGCATACAATGAAGGACTACAGGAACCACCACCACCACCACCACCACGTGTCTTGGAGGGGAGAGGCAAGACAAAAAAAGGTAAGAGAACTGTGAAGCATTTGGTCTGAAGGCACAACCACAGAGAATAACCCAGCACTGGCTGGCTGGAGGTGAGATGGATAAGAAAGGAATAGGTGCAGATTCTGAAATACCTAGAAAGTGTTCTGTGTGGGTTATTGTGTGTAGCGGCTCTATAGAAGTCCACAACTCAATATAAAGGGTTCAGAAATGAGCCTAATTTTTGTAGCAGCAATATATATAAATAATAATAATAAATAAACATTATTGTAACTGTTTTGAGTGTATAACAAGTGAATTAGTACATGTTGCATACAGGAAGTGAACCTACTGTATGTACTACATATTAGCTATTACCTTTCACTAGCGGCCTGAGGCATTGTCAGTGAGTGTTTGGCAAAGCTAGTTTTCCTTTAAATAACTTGTTTTAACTTGAGTACATTTTAAATCAGTTACTTTTTAACTTTTACTGGAGTAGAATTAGCATTTTTACTCCCACTTGAGTGCAATTTCAGCAAGGTACTTAACAATTACAGCCACCAGAGGGCGCTGTTTACTATGAGGTCACTAGTCCCCTTTCTGGTTTGTCTTTATGGGAATCATTTATGTCATAAACAGCAAGTAAAATATTGTTTTTTTTCCTAAATGTGATAGAATTTGTGTTTAGTATCTAGGAGAGTCAACTAATACAAGACTAAAATGCGGTTGTTAATATTTGCAGCGACAAATGTGAGTTAAACAAGATTTCCTTTAGGACTGTGTAAAAAAACTAAAATGTTTTCATTAGTAAATTCAGTCAACATATTTATATATATATATTTATTATATATATATATATATTTATAACATATATTTGTGATACCAACTCTTCTCAGAGAAGAAAACTGGTCAAAACCCAGTTAGCACATTGGCTTGCTAACTCCGTGAAATCTGTACTTACCAATCCGACCACCAGAGGTCACTGTTGCTGTAAAAGTTAATTTATCCTCTCTTGTGTATTTCAATGTTTTGTCTTTTTATTTTCATGCATAATTACTCGCCTCTGGTTTACACAAAGTAGATAAACCGGAGTGGATTAGATGGTTGAAGGAATTTTAGCCAATTATTGATGACTGGTGTCCATTTTTCAAGCATGTCTTAATGAGACTTGTCATCAAAGGAGTCCCATGGAGAGTGTCATGGCAGACAGGCTTGTTAAACGTAATTAGGGCATGCCTCACCCCTCAGGCAGGGGTGATGCATCATTGCTATGTTACCTTCCACCTGGGTGATAAGCAGCGGAAGAGGCCATCCGCCATCATTTGTCATAAAGAGCCCCCTCCTCAAACGGGCTTTAAAGGAAAACTGACCCTTTTTCGGTGATACTACCAATCTTAGCTACCTCGTACTAGCAATTTTTTCTTCATTTAGAACAGGGGTCTCAAATTCAATTTACCCGGGGGCCACTGGAGCTAGGGTAAGGCTGGGCAAGGCTGGGCTGCATCAGGTTTTCCAAAAAAAAAAAAAAAAAATTTTTTTTAAATGTTAAAAATATTAAAAACAGAAAAATATACAAACTTTTTCAGTGCTTTGGTTCCGATTTTCTACAATAAAACATTCCAAAGTTCTCAAATATCTTACTTTTTATTTTTCTGCACAAAATAAGATGAAAAATAAATCAAGAATAAAGAAAATCAATCCATCAGTAATAAATAAATATAATAATAATAATAATAACTTAAGAAAGCACATATAGTTGGTGGGTAGACAAATGATTTTTTTCATATTAAAATGAACAAAGCATTATTAGAGCCCTGTAGACATGACAAAACACGACTATAGTCACATTTATACTCTTTTTATTTACAACATATTGTTAGCATCGAGTTAGCATGGGTCTTGAGACACATGCTAACTCGCAAACTAGAG